>NC_060962.1:6884231-6891731 GCF_910589235.1 Vespa crabro
GAAAGGTTCATCTCACTAACACACAGACACACAGACAGACAGATAGACACACACACACACACACACACACACACACACATATGCACACGCACGCACGCAAACACATCTATATAGAAAACGTATCTTCTTTCTTTCAGAAAGAAAGAAAGAGATAGAGAGAGTTAGAAAGAAAGAGGGAGAGAGAGAGAGAGAGAGAGAGAGAGAGAGAGAGAGAGTGAGAGGGTGAGAGAGAGAGAGAGAGAGAGATAAAGGAAAAGAGGATAGAGAGGAGTTTAAGGCTTTCACACGAAAGGGGAAAGATGTTCAGGGTGGTTGAGGCACTTTATTGGCCTCTAAGTAGAAAAGTCCATTAAAATGTGTACGCGTGGGTGTAGTTTAACGTCTTTGTAGTAGAACGAAAGAGTACACGTATTTAGATATATATATATATATATATATATATATATATATATATATATATATATATATATATATATATATATATATATACATATATAGGATAGTTTTAATTATACCATAAAATGTAATAAAATGAAATAATTAAAATGATTTTTCATTTTGATTCAATTGAAATTTAAATGTTGACATTTTATGTGATATTTCTTTCTTTCTTTCTTTTTTTCATTCTTTCTTTCCTTCTTTTTTTTTTTTTTTTTTTTTTTTTTAGTCGTCAATCGGAATATATGCTTTTCCTCTTATTTTTCTTTTTTAAGGGGGCATAATGGTGAACGATCGGCTGAATGAAAAAAGGAAAAGGAGATAAAGTTACTCGTCTCTTGCTCGCTCGCACATACTTACTCGAATTTCTTCGTAGAACGTTCGAGGGAAAACATGCTTTCCGTGTTAGGCGAACACGAAGAGAAAGCTTTTTTAATCTTCAAGTGGATCGCGTTGGTAACGCGATGGAATCACGATCGATATCCTTTCTTCTTCTTTTATAGTATTCTTTCTCTCTTTCTCTCCTCTATATTTCCTTTTTCCTTTTTTCTTTCTTTCTTTTTTTTTTCTTTTTTTTTTTGAATTCGTAATTTGCTTTTGGAATTTTTCTTTTTCTTCTCAATCGAAAAAGGATCCAATACAAAGAATAAATTTCACGATGAACTCGTCGGTTTAGAAAGATCGTTGATTATTTTTCCTTTATATATTTTGCCTTCCTTCTTTACGATCCAATTTTCAATTCATATTCGTATTCACTTACATTTGATTCGCCACGTGAAAAGGAAGAAAAATTATCGAGATGAATCGCCGATTTAATCGATAATTAATCGAGTATAATCGAGATTACGATTTAATTCTTTTCGTCGTTCAATTTTATCCTCCCTCCGAGATCGGATTAATTTCTTATCGATTTTTTCGTTGAGGGGGAAAATAAAAAAAAAAAAAAAAAAACAAGAAAAAAAAAAGAAAAAATAATAATAATAATAGAAAAAAAAAGAAATCAAATCGTCGTTTTAATCGCACGTTTTTATTTTTCCCCATCGTCGATCTCGCTGGCAATTATAAAAACGATTAAAATCATATATATTATCTCTTTTATGTTTTAGAGGTGCAATTTTTGGATTAATTTTAGTCGATTTTCGTCGTCGAGATAGAAAAAAAAAAAAATGAAGAAAGAAAGAGAGAAAGAAAAAAAAATCAAAGAAAAAGGACGAACGAAGAGGAAAAGAAAAAAGAGAGAGAGAGAGAGAGAGTGAGAGAGAGTGAGAGAGAGAAAGGTAAAGCTCGTCGATTTAAATCGAAATTGTTTTTATCGGGCATCGTCTCTGCCCGATATAATTCTCATTAAGGTATAAGTAGCACGGAAATAATCATTATCTCGGTCGATAAAAGTCACGAGACACAGTTGTTGTATAACGAACCGGTACAGAAAATATTCAAAGTTTTCCTATGCGCGTTCAACCCCGTTTAAAGGGTCGTGCTTTGAAAACAAATTGGAATTTAATGACGGCTGTTCATTGTCTGGCCGTTTATTCGATGCAACCGCGTGTGATCCCAAACCACATTCTATTGTATACATAGTGAATACTTACCTTGAATACTTACTATTTGATATCATAATACTAATTGTAAAAACGATTACGAATTATACCTTTTTCGTTGAAAACGATCATCTGTTTATCTTAATCACATTGAATTTATTTTCTCGAGGAAGAAGGGGGCAAAAGAAAAAAGAGAAAAAAAGAAAAAACAAAGAAGACGAAATACTAAGCATGATTTTTCTTTTTACTCTTTTTTTTTTTTTTTTGGGTGGGGGGTGTGTGTCAAATTGTCCTAACGCCATATTCTATGTGAATTGTGGAAAAGAAAAAAAAATAATAAAACGGAGAGAGAAAAGAGGAGCGTTAAAACATTACAAATTAATTTCGAAACTTTTCATAGGTCATTTTGTCCATTATGTTAATATAAATTAAAAATAAATATGCGAGCGTATATTTCTAAAAAAGAAAAGAAAAGAAGAAAGAAAAATGAAGATACAAGAGATTAAGTGCTTAAAGAAATGACATATATTAATATTGACATATACTACTTATAGAACTTGATTTATAATCATAATTATTCTTCTAAGATTATTAATCAATTTTATCTGGTATATATATATATATATATATTTTACGATTAACAACGTACACTTTATTATTTTTATTATGAAATATATACATGAAAAAAGAAAAAAAATGTATATATATATATATATTTTTTTTTTTGTTAAATATGTGATCGGAATTTCATAAAAAGAAAAGAAAAAAAAAAAATATAGAAAAGATCATAATACATTTTTCGTTAATAGATATAAGAAAAATTACATATACATATTTATATTCATGTATATAAAGATATAGAAATATTTCTTATATTTGCATATCGATATATTTATACGTAACAGTTCCTAGCTATCAATTAGCTGTATCTAGAAAGCTTTCACAGAAGAAGGGAGGACTTCGGTAACTCCAATAAATGTTTGTCTATGAAGAAGAGGATGCCTTTGAAGAGTATTCCATAGTAATGTCAAATATTCGTAACGCTCTTATATGTATGTATATATATATATATATATATATATATATATATATATATATATATATATATATATATATATATATATATATATATATATATATATATATTATATTTTACACATACCGTATATGGTGTAGTTTAGAAAAAAAATAGAAAGATACTGTGTATTGATATATAATAGGTATAGGATATATATAAAAAGTAACAAAAAAAAATATCTGAATTTTTCCATGAAATATAAATTTTTTTTTTTTTTTTTTTTGGATTTGACCAAATTGAAAGTCTTTTCAATGATTTAATTTTCGATAAAAAGAATAGAAAAATATAGGGAGTATCGTATATATTTTAAAGTATAAATGTACCCTACACACACACACACACACACACATATATATATATATATATTATATCTTGAACATATATACGGTATAGTTTAGAAAAATACTATTGGCAGATTGTAAGAAAGTAGTAAAGGAAAATACATAGAACGCATGAAACATAAATTTTTATTTCGATTTCTGACCGAAACGAAATTAATTTTAACCCTCAATAAAAAACAAAATCAAAAAGAAACAAAAATACAAATATACATATATATATATTAAGAGATACATACTATAATACATTATATAATAACACATATATAGGGTGATTCGAAAAAAAGGAAAGAAAAATTCTACTGTCACATAGTAAGAAAGTAGTAACAAAAGAGTAATGTAAAGGGATGAGGCCAGGAGAAAGAGAAAAAGAGAGAGAGAGAGAGGATAGGGGGCGAAAAGTAGTAGGGGTGAGTTGGGGAGAAGAGAGGAGGGGTAGACGTTGTAACAAGAAGGTACTTTTGATCGAGTGTCCCATCGAAAGCTCTTTACTTGTTGAAAGCCATCGAACGGGCAACTCGTGTGCCCTAGAACGTTACAGGTTAGCGTTATCGCTAAACTTAAACGCTGCTTTACGTTCGATATTTACTCTAGCAAATTGTTGTCAACAAGCTAACCAATAGGAAAGAAAAAAAAAAAAAAAAAAAAAAAAGAAATAAAAAAGAAGTGACCTGGTACGACCTTGAAAGGGATAAATGCACCTAACGAACGAGCATCTTATATAGGACGGACTAAATTTAGTTTTTGATTTTATTCTTTGTAATATTTTATTCGATCTTTCATTCATTAGTGATCTAAGTACTTAGTCTTTTCTTCCTTTTTTCTTTGTCTTTTTTTTTGTTTTATTTATTTATTTATTTAATTTTTCATCCATTTATATCTCTTTCAAACGAGTCCGCATAAGTGAGTAATCGGTGTTACGTTTAATTGATGTGATCTTTGATTGTATGAAATATTTAATTTCTAATTAATTTTATAGACGTTCAAGTTTAATTTAGGCTCGTTTGAATCTTTTTTTCTTTATTATTATTATTATTATTATTATTATTATTTATATCTTTTTAGATTGATTTTGTATAAGATATGGATTTAATGCCGGCATATTTAATCTTTGATTGTATTAAACATTTAATTGATTGATTAATTAATTAATTCATTCATTCATTCATTTATTTATTCCAATTTCGATATCTAAGATCTTATTTACCTTTTTCTCATTTGTACACACACATATATATATATATATTTACTTCGTATAAAACGTGAATCTAACACATTGATCTAAGCACACAACGTAAGTAATCATTCGTAAATAATTGTATACCAAAACATATTGATTTAGTATGATTAAAATTTTATAAAGGGATGAATCGGATGGTGATTATAAAAATCAATAAATATTTTACGAACAAAAATTCTTTTCGTTCGGATTTTAAAACTAGACTACCGAACTCGCGTAGTTTGTCCGTTTAAGAACATTTTTTTTAACGACCAGTATATAAAATAAATCTCGTTTCTCTTGAATCGAAGTATTTTTTTTTCCTTTTTTTTTTTTTATCGTCTATAACACGATGTAATCATTTAGTTCGTTCATTTTATTCGCTCGTTCGTTCGTTCGTTCGTTCGTTCGTTTGCTTAACGAGACAAGACTACTTTAAATAAGCTCGTAACTATGTTAACTAAAAATAGCCTTTTGTTTCATAAATAAGATGGTTCGTGAGTTTCAAGGAGATAACCCCAGGGACAAACTGAACGAAGGAACATAGATATAGGAACGAAAGTAGAGATGAACGTAGAAACGTACGAAGGAATGAACGATGAAACGAACGACCTCCTTAGCCCTCTCTCTCTCTCTCTCTCTCTCTCTCTCTCTCTCTCTCTCTCTCTCTTTTTCATTCGAGTATATTATTTTAAATTAAAATCGGTTGCCTCGGGATTGAGATGGAACCCATTGTTCTTAGTCGTTTTCTTCGACGTCATAAAAGAAAAGAGACGGAGTGGTTTTATTGTGTACTGACTCTCCTACCTTACCCTACCTCTTACAATTCACCTAACATCTTATATACATACATACATACATATATATATATATATATATATATATATATATATTTATGTATAATATATATGTCTATATGTTTTAACATTGCTCTAGTAAGGAATCGATAATACTACTTTTGTTGTTCCTTCGTTTTGTATAACAAAGATATATATATATGTGTGTGTGTGTACATATGTAGATGCGTATATGAGAACGAGTATATACACTTACTATTGTTTCTCTAGAGGTTAATCTTCATTTTCATCTTGCGTGATAATAATCAACGATGCTCAAGATCATTCTCATAGTAATGTTTAACGTATAGATACATATATTTAAAAAAAAACATATATATATATATATATATATATATATATATATATATATATATATGATGATTGTCGTTCTCATAGAAATATTTCACGCACGACCGATTATTATTTCATTCGATAAGTTTTCAACTAGATAATCTTTTTCGTTGAATAAACTGTCACCGTGATATTTTACGAACATCACATTAAATAATTCTCATAAAGCTCTCATTGGATTTTATTATCTCTCGTAGCTTCCGTATGGAAACGTCAAGAAAGTCAAGAGAAAAAGAAAGAGAGAAATAGAGAGAGAGAGAGAGAGAGAGAGAGAGAGAGAGAGAGAGAGAGAGGAAGAGAGATAGAACGTAGAAAGAAAATCGTTCTATGCGATTCACCACAAAATCGATTACAATCGAATAACATGTACGTGTGTCGAATCTTCATCCGAAATAGAGTTCATGTTACGAAACTTTTTCAACTTTTCCTTCGTCCAAAATTTTTTCTCCATCTCCTTCTTTTCCATCTCCTTCCCTTCCACCAGTTTCCATTAATTTGCCTTTCCTCTTTCATTTTTCTCTTTTATTTTATTTCATTTTTCTTTTCTCCTTCTTTTTTATTTTTTCTTTGTTTTTTTTCTGTTTTCGCTTTTGTTTTGTTTTGTTCTTTTATTTCTTTTTTTTTTTCTTTTTTTTTTTTTTTGAAAGAAATATAAACCCAATCGATAATATCTTCCGACTGACCCGATTAACTTCTCGAGATGACCGTATTATCGACCACAATCGATACCTTTTTACATTTCTATATCTTATTTCATGCATTCGACAGTACGTGTTCCGTTTTCGTATTTCATATTTCCTTCTCTTTTATTTCTTTCCTTCATGCCAATTTTTGTCTTTCCCTTTTTCTTCCTTTTTCCTTCTTTTTTCTTTTTTTTTTTCTTCTCTTTTTGTTTTGTTTTATTTTTTCTTTCTTCTTTTCTTTTCTTTTATTTCAATCAATGCGAAACGTGCGCATACATTTTATTTCATATAAATATTCTGAAAACGTTTCGCAAAGATTTTCAGATGAAATTGAAAAGGACAAATTTCTTTTCATCATATTTCACACATACACGCACACACACACACACAGACAAAATTTTCTTTCAATCACTTTCATATACACACATACAGATATAATATATATATATATATATATATATATATATATATATATATATGTACGTGTACGTATATCATCGTCCCAGAAATAAATTTAAAAAATATCAGTGATTGATGAAAAATTTTGTCCGAGAACTTTTCAAAATGATAAAACACCGTAGTAATAGTACAACCATTATATGACTTTGAAAACGATCGGAAGTGTAATTAATTAGGTAGAACTAAATTAACGTAATTCGGAGTCCCTTTCATTACATTAAACACCGTCATAGAGTCGATAACAATTTCCTGTACAAGAGTAAGTGCCTACCAGATGTTCATTTTCAAGTATATATATATATATATATATATGTACACACACACACACACATATGTATATGTATGTATATTTATATATGCACGAAACGAAGGAAAAGAATAGGTAAAGAGAGATAGATAGAGATAGATAGAGAAAGAGAGAGAGAGAGAGAGAGAGAGAGAGAGAGAGAGAAAGAAAGAGAGAGAAATCTTATGAATTGGAGTCAATCGATTAAATGTTTAAATAATAAAATAATCAGAATAGAAAGAAGAAGAGTATATTTTTAAAATAAACA
>NC_060962.1:6894231-6896731 GCF_910589235.1 Vespa crabro
TATATATATAGAAAGATAGTTACAAGCGAAACTTTTATTTAATTTAACTCTCTATAAACGTCGTACAATTTCGAAGTTACGAGCTTATAATATACGGTGATAAGACTAAAAGGTAACTAGGTAAGGTAACTAGGTGAATTTTAAAAACCAATTATTCTTTTAACGAGACTTTTGTCTTATCTGTTCGAGTCTGTATTGTCATTTTGTAATCTGAAAGAAAAAAAAAAAAAGAAAAAGAAAAAGAAAAAGGGAAAAGAAAAATTAGCTTGATGAAAAGGAATTGATTGATTTTATCATTCCAAAATTTTTGGCCCTATCTAAAAAGTTTGAGCCCATTATTGTATTTGTGAATCGTATCTCATTTCGTCGCTATAAAATTATTCGTTAATTCATGTAATACAAAGTATTTCAGGTTTTTTTTCTATTTTCTTTTTTTTTTTTTTTTTTTTTTTTTTTTAATTCCAAGTTGTACTTAACACATTATTATTGATAGGAGGGGGAGGGATGGAGTGAGAAAATATATCGGGGATGAAACAATAACTTTGATCACAGAGATCATAGAGATATGGAGAAATACATTTACAAAAGTCGTATGGTAATAATTTTTTTTTTTCTAAGTAAAGCACACGCGTAAAGCACATATGATAATTAATCTAGTTTTTTTAAATTGAAGTATATTTTTAATTGTCTTACTCGATGTAGTTTCATATTCTCTAAAAAAAAAAAAAAAGTATTAAACCATGTATATTGAAAAATTATAGACAGTTCAGAAGATATTCCACGTTTATCTTCTTATAACGAAAGAAAAGTCTTTCGAATTTTCTATCTTTTTTATAATAAATTTTTAATTATATCTAATTTTAAATAAACAATAATAAAATTTATATAATTATAAGAAAAATTTGTTTTAATGATTTTCATTATATTTATGCTCTTGTTACGAAAAGAAAGAATAAATTCAATTAAAAAAAATTATTAACAAAATCGATTTCATTATAATAATATTATTGCAATATTTAAATAAATAAAGGAAAAATTGCGCTTTAAAACGGTGTTTCATTCAAGTCTCTACGATTTTTCGTTCGGAAGATATCGCCTTTGAAAGATATTCATTCATAACACAGGTGTATCGTAGTAGTAGTAGTAGTAGTAGTAGGTCACCGTAAATTCTTGGAATTTATGTAGGTCAGTGTGCCACTGAGCTAATTTGAATGAAATTATGTAGGTCAGTGGGCCAACGTAAACTTTTTTTCCTTTACACGGGAATATCTCAATAACTAAAAGTCGTAGAGACTTGAAACAAATATCATTTTAAAGTGCATAATATTCTCTATTTTTCTAACGTATTGTTAATAATTAATTAACAATTTGTTATAAACAATTTTTATAAACAAATTCTTACGAATGAAATTCATCTTGTTTTATCAAAAAAAAAAAAAAAAATGCATTCACATCAGATTGCGACTGATTTATACAAAATTACATAAATCGATAAATAATTAATAAACAAATTATTTATTTTTATCGATATAACAATTCTTTTTTTTTTTTTACATTATTATTAGTCACGTTTTCCAGTTGCATGGGAATATCTTCGGAATTAAAAGTCGTATAGACTTGAAACAAATATTATTTTAAAGTGCATAATTTTCATTATTTTTTCTAACGTATTGTTAATAATTAATAAACAATTTGTTATAAACAATTTTTATAAACAAATTCTTACGAAATTCTTCGTATTCATTTTGTCTTGTCAAAGACAAAATTGACATCAGATTTATTTATAAAATTAGGTAAATCAATAAATAATTAATAAACAAATTATTTTGTTTATCGATGCAACATTTTTTTTTTTTTTTTTTCATATTATATAACTTCTTCGTAGAACCGGAGAAACGATTGGTTTATATAGAAATTTAAATATTAAAAATATTTAAATCGTAATATTCGAAAATTATAAATACTTTTAATGAAATTAATTTTTATATTCGTTTTAGAAACGATTGAAATTTAATCGACTGTAGATCGTTTAATGCAAATTATTTTATTTCAAATAAGGAAATGAATAAGTCCTCGTCTACTCAGATATAACGAGCGATCATCGTCTTATCGAAGGTTCTTTACTTTTTTAGGTCGAAGTAATATGAATAATGGAATAAATTTCTTTAATGTTTTACGTTAGTTATATCGCAAACAAATAAATATATGGATGAGAAAATCCGAACAGTGTTAAATATTTCAAGCGCGATATTGGAATTATCTTGAGGAGAAGAAAAAAGCAACAAAAAAAAAAAAAAAAAATAAAAAAAAAAAGAAAGAAAAAAGAAGAAAGAAAAGAAAAAGAAAGAGAAAAGGGGAAAAAAAAGTGGAAAGAAAAAAAGGAAAGAAAAAAGAAAGAGTAAAGAGAAAAGAGAATAAAGATATTGGGAAAAAGTTTGTTTCTGAATCGAGAAAGGACAATAAGAAGGAGGGAGAAAAATGGAAAAGAAAAAAAAGGAAA
>NC_060962.1:6901731-6919231 GCF_910589235.1 Vespa crabro
GATTTAAACACCCTCCCCCTGATCCTCCCAAAAAAAAAAAAAAACATTCAAAATGAATCAACGAAGTGGATCATCAAGAGTGATCGTCTCAAAAAAAAAAAAAAAAAAAAGAAAGAAAAAAGAAAAGACAAAGAAAAGAAAAACTAAGTTCACCGATCATTCACAAAATTTAATTCCCGTTCTTATTTACTCTCTCGAGCACTTTTTTCTACATTTCTTTCTTCTTCTTCTTCTTCTTCTTCTTCTTTTTCTTCTTCTTCTTCTTCTTTTCTCTTTCCTTTTTCTCTTTTTATTGACATCAAAAACATATATTATCACAAACTCGGTTAACCATAACTATATACCCTCTCGCCCCCTATTTCTTTTCCTATCTATCTAGCTCCAACCAGTCAACATCCTTCCTCTTTCTTTTCAATCCTTACTGCGTTCCAAATTCGTTATCACTTACGTTTATCGATCCGAAAGTATATGGTAAGATATATCCACACGCTTGAAGAATTTGTAGAACCTAATGCGAATTATATACTAGCAAGTAGATAAAGACTAGAGAAAAGATGCTGCAGGATTATGTACATATATATATATATATATATATATATATATATATATATATATATATATATGTAATAAAATTCTATTTATGTATATGTACTTAAGTACGTATTCGACTTCGACTATACGAAAATATATTTTCCAATATTTTCCAGCTCGAACTCCGACGTATACATATTACAGGGAGTGCGTTGAAAAGAAAAAAGAAACGAAAAAGAAAAAAAAAACAAAAACAAAAAGAAGAATAATGATGTACGAGAGAACATGGATTCATTCATTTGCTGATATAAAAATAAATTTGAATTTGTTGGGCGAAAAAGAAAAGAAGATGAAAAAAAAGAAAAAAAGATAAGAAAAAGAAAAAAGAAAAAAATCTAATATAAACCGAATCTTATTTTTTTCTTTTTTTTTTTCTATATTCATAAAGGATCACTTTCCGCGCGTTTGTTTTACATTTATATAAGAATTCTTTTTCTACGCCATCCTATTATATATTTTCCCATGTATAAGTACGTTATGTACATATCATATACAGAGTGGGTCAAAAAGTTTATAGATGATTTTAAAAATCAATTACTCTTTTTCGAAACTTTTTGAACTAATTTTCTTTTCCTTTCTTTTTTTTTTCCTTCCTCTTTAGTTTTGTGCAAATTATAAAATTACAAGCTAGACTTTGAACGGCTAACGGGATCTAGAAAAAGGTATAATTGATTTTTTAAAAAATCATTTGATAACTATCGACCACGCCTAGAAACTTTTGAATATCGACTGAAAATTGTTGAGCCCCCTCTCCTACCACTCTCCCTCAATAACCCATCCACCCACCCATTCATTCACTCACTCACTCGCTCACTCACTCACTCACTCACTCACTCACTCACTCACCCAAACAATATATCTTATAAATAAAATGTATATACACGCATACATAGAAATAATTTATTATCATTTGCAAAACGGAAGTACATATGTATTTACGTATGATATTCGAATATTGCAAATATTTACGAGATCTTAAAAAAAAATCCTATGTAAATATTGTAAATACGAAGTAATTCTATCGATGACTTTTAATTAGAACGATATAGATCATGGATCATAGATCCATTGCGATCCCATGAATGATAACCTCCGTCTTGAAGAAACGAAACGATTTGAACTCTGTGCTGTGCCCTCACTTTGGTATCCGTCGTCTCGTTAATTCGCATCGACCCAGTTTCCCTCTCGCGAAACTCATCATGGATCGTGATGACTCTCGGAATAAAACAAGAAAAAAAAAAAAGAAAGAAAGAGGAAAAAAAAAGAAATCCTGATCGCTTACGAGAAAGAGATAAAGTAGCGAAAGAAAAAGGAAAAAAAAGAAAAAAAAAGAGAAAAAACTGATGGAGAGAGAAGACCATATAAAAGAAGTGATTTTATCCTTCTCTATAGGGAGAAAAATAAGAAGACGAAGAAGAAGAAGAAGAAGAAGAAGAAGAAGAAGAAGAAGAAGAAGAAAGAAAGAAAGAAAGAAAGAAAAAAAATTAATTCTTTCAATTTTTTCGAGTTTACAAGAATGATTAACCCTCTACAATGTAATTTTTTTTTCCATTCTATAAAAATATTATATAATACCTATGTGTATGAAAAATATACTATTACTTATGTAATACACGAAAAGTAGTATAGTTGTATAATTCCGCACATGCACATACACACACACACACACACATACACACACAGAGAGACAGATACACAGACAAAAACACATTTGTGTCTATATTATTTATTTGTAACTAAAAGTTATACTAAAAGTAATTATAACTATACTATTATTTAGAATGGTATTATTTATATTAATAAATTGATATAGTATAAATAAATATTGCGGTACTACATATGAAAATATTATAATCAAAATTTAACAATTAAAAAAACATGAAAAATTTTTAAACATAAAATCCCAAGTTAATTTCCATATCGTAAAATATAAAAGCGAATTGAAAGATTACATTTTTTTTATGCAAGCGTGTAACTTTAAAGTTACATGGAGTTGTAGAGGGTTAATTAAACAGATCTCGAAGATGAATTAAAAAGAAAAAAAAAGAAAAAAGAAAAAAGAAAAAAAGAAAAGATGTCTTTGTTTCGAGACGTAAAAATGTCGAAACTTTTATTCTGACTTACGGACACGCCTTATTGTTTCGATGATCATTCAATTGAAAAAAAAAAAAAAAGAAAAGAAAAGAAAACAAACAAACAAACAAACAACATCTTAGGTGAATATATAATATCGTAACGGCCAACAGTTAATGGCATCTAAGACAATAATCCTCTCTCAGAGAATCCAACCAAGAATCGATTCGAAAGTTTTATCGAGCACGTCCACGCCCACCTGACATTAGAAAGAGAGAGAGGGAGAGGGAGAGAGAGAGAGAGAGAGAGAGACAGACAGACAAGAATCCTATTTAAATTATTACACCTATCCAATATATATCTCACTAATACCCCTACAAGGTGTTTCATAATAATAATAACAATAATAATAATAATAATAATATTACGTGAAATATGTATATATTATAATCGTGAATTTATAAATGAGTATTAGTAACAAAATGTTTATAATATAATCATAGATTATCGTTTTTTTTTTTTTTTTATTTATCGAATCTTTAAGCTCACGGCACTGATTATGAATTTATTGATTTTATCACATATTATGAAACACCTATATCACGTATATGTATCTATATTATATATATATATATATATATATATATATATATATAATATAATATAATATAATATATAATTTTCTTCTATATATTTCGTTATCTTCTTTTTCTATGCATAAACTTTTTTTCTCTCTTTCCTCTAACTCATCCGCATTTTGGCTTAAACGCAACGAAATACACGTACACATATGTATGTATGTATGTATGTACATGCATATACATGCACACATAAATGTACACAAGGAGACACATACGCAGTAAACATACGTATAAGCTGCAACATTGATCCGATATTAGAAACACGAAATTGCTGGCGGCTTCGCTGATCTATCGTCGATCCATCCCCCTTTGACGTATCCATCGCTAACGCATTGTTATCTCTCCGTTATGGAGACGCTAAATGGAATATGCTTTAAATTATGTTTGTCACTTGTCTTAGCTAATTTTGTAGCGCTCGATATATATATATATATATATATATATATATATATATATATATGTATATATATATATATATAAGCAGCATGGCATACGTTGAGTGATTACAGAAGAGAGAGAGAGAGAGAGAGAGCGTGTCCAGTGTCCAAGAAGATTGAAACGCAAAGCTTAATCTTTCATTAAAGCTGATTGATCTAAAACGTTGTTAAAGTACATAGATAGCGCATGGCTTTTATATATGTATATATACATATACATATAAACATATATATGTATGTATGTATGTATATATGTATATATGTATGTATATAGGTGTAATAACTACACACAGGATTGTATCTATCTCTGGTATCTTTCTTTTTTCTTTTTCCTCTTTTTTTATTCTTACTTTTTTTTTTTTTTTGTTTTTTAAATTCCTTCAACCAAAGAGGAGCATGCCGTAACAAACGCAAGTAAAGATAATCATTTAGTCTCTCTTTGACGCAATTTTTCTTTTTTTTTTTTTTTTTTTGTTTTTTTTTATCATCGATTCTCAACGGCCAAAAGAATTCGGTCGAAAGAAATTTTTTACAAAGGATATGTAATGAATTTACATAACGAACCGGTAATAAAAACTTTTTCAATGGTAATTAACTCTTAACTGGCAATATGTTAATCTCGAGTTTTTATGTAAATTCTACATATCGTGTAGACTATTCTTTTTTTTTTTTTCTTTTCTTCTTCTGGTTCTTTTTTTCTTTTTTTTTTTTTATTCTTGTTTCATCCCCTTTTTATCAACCTTTCACCGTAGGATTCAGAATAATATATATATATATATTTGATTAGATACTACTTACCCATTATTATTATTATTACTATTATTATTATTATTATTATTATTATTACTACTACTATTATTACAACTATTATTTGCATCGATTCATTAACGAAATCATAAATATTTATCTGTCAATAATCTAATATGATATCTCGATTCGGGATAATGCAGAAACACCACTATGGCTTCTACTGCAAATAGCACCGATCAAAAACGAACGAGACTTAGTCGTCCTGTTTCTGTTAACCTTCCGGGATATAACGGCGTTGAAGCAGCCTATAGAGACGGACGACAGCAAGGGTGGCCTTTCGAAATTTGCCAAACTCGCAAGATCGGTTACCAGATCGAGATCGGTCCTTGTTTCGCAATTCAGCTCCCATCTTCCGGCTCTGAAGGATTCTGCTTTACCTACCACGGCAAAACAATCACATCTGGCTCATGTAAATTATATTGTTCTATAGTAAAATAAAATTATCTCAATGATCTATATTGATTTAATTCGAATTACTACAATGAATTTACAGATGATGTCCTTGAGCGGAGATGTAATGCCACAATACAGACAGGAAGCACCAAAAACTCCACCGCACATTTTGTTACATTATTGCGCGTTCAAAGCGATCTGGGATTGGATTATTTTGTGCTTGACCTTTTACACGGCCATAATGGTTCCGTACAACGTTGCCTTCAAAAATAAAACCAGCGAGGATGTTTCTCTTTTGGTACTCGACAGTATAGTCGATGTAATATTCTTTATCGATATAGTATTAAATTTTCATACCACATTCGTCGGGGCTGGTGGTGAAGTTGTGTCCGATCCAAAAGTAATTCCAATTGAACTTTTTTTTCTTCTACAATATATTCTATATATATATATATATATGTGTGTGTGTACACCAATGATACGTTTAACGATATCGATAAATTTGATCATAGGTTATCAGAATGAATTATCTCAAGTCTTGGTTCATCATCGATTTGCTGAGCTGTCTACCCTACGACGTGTTCAATGCGTTCGATCACGATGAGGACGGTATCGGTAGTCTTTTCTCCGCTTTGAAGGTTGTCCGTTTACTTCGTCTTGGAAGGGTCGTTCGCAAACTCGATCGGTATCTGGAATATGGAGCCGCCATGCTCATTCTTCTGCTCTGTTTCTACATGTTGGTTGCTCACTGGCTGGCCTGTATCTGGTACGTCACATTAAGGTGATTTTACTCTGCGTACACACTTTCAAGGTAACACATCTCTTGATAGGACGATTGGCTGCATATAATATCACATACGAAACATATATACATATATATATACACACATACACGATTACAACACAACGGACTCGCATTGTTATTGCAATTTATTGCTACGTTTAGTTTATGTTGCTTCAAGTCTCTCTCTTTGCACGTTAAAATTTTATTAATTAAAAATGACGCTATAATGAGTTTGAAAGGATCGCTAATGTTATTATATATATATATATATATATATATATATATATATATATATATATATATTTATATATTTATATTAAAGAGAGTGCTTTGTCGTTTTTTCATCATCATTAACGTCGTTCGAGATATTTTAAAAGCGGCATGCGATAATCATGCTTATCAAAATTGACAAGATCGACTCTTAGACAAATTATTAAACAAAAGCGAGACGCACTATTTTTTAGATTTAGATGACTCAATTTTGTAGATGGCTCGATCAGAGATTGACATCTGTTTTTTTTTATATTGTATTTACTTTAGAATACGTTTAAATATACGTGAAATTTTCTTGTAAGAAATGTCATTGCGTTGAAGGTATTCGATAGGAAGATCGGATGCTGACAACGGAGTTCAATATTCATGGCTATGGAAGTTGGCCAATGTTACCCAGTCACCGTACAGTTACTTGTGGACCAATGCCAGCACTGCACCAGAACTAGTAGCTGGACCATCACGCCGCACGATGTATGTCACTGCTCTTTACTTTACGATGACTTGCATGACTTCCGTCGGCTTTGGAAACGTTGCGGCAGAAACAGATAACGAGAAGATATTTACCATCTGCATGATGATCATTGCTGGTACGAATTCATAACGATTATAAAATATTATTAATACAAATTTATATTAATGATAATAAATATCATTTAACGATAATATATTTCTTAATATAGCATTGCTGTACGCTACGATCTTTGGTCACGTTACAACTATTATTCAACAAATGACATCAGCCACAGCCAAATATCATGACATGTTGAACAACGTACGGGAATTCATGAAACTCCATGAAGTACCTAAAGCGCTTAGCGAACGTGTCATGGATTATGTAGTAAGTACATGGGCAATGACCAAGGGCCTAGATACAGACAAAGTGCTTAACTATTGTCCTAAAGATATGAAAGCCGATATTTGCGTACATCTTAATCGGAAGGTTTTCAATGAACACCCTGCCTTCAGGTAGGCATATTATCATCTTTCATTTATATCATTTAATAATATTTTTATCTATTAAATCAAATTACGATAATTAATCATTAATAATATGTTATTATCGATGTCCAGGTTGGCATCCGACGGATGTTTACGTGCTTTAGCAATGCATTTTACAATGTCGCACAGTGCACCTGGTGATTTGCTCTATCACACAGGTGAATCTATCGACTCGTTATGCTTCATCGTTACCGGAAGCCTAGAAGTTATACAAGACGATGAAGTAGTAGCGATTCTTGGAAAGGGTGATGTCTTTGGTGACAGCTTTTGGACTAACCCATCGGTTGGACAAAGCGCCGCTAACGTTAGAGCATTAACTTATTGTGACCTTCATACTATTAAACGTGATCGGCTGTTAGAAGTTTTGGATTTTTATCAAGCCTTCGCAAACTCCTTCGCCAGAAATCTTGTACTAACGTACAATCTAAGCAATCGGGTGAGTTCTCTTTGATTAATTAATTTAATTTAAAAAATTTTTTCTTTTTTTTTTATTCTTATCTATCACATGCAAAGACGTCGATATACCAAACGATTAGAACACAAAAAGCTTTACACTTTTTCAATACTTTATTAAATTCACATTACGTTCAATAACAGTGCGATAAATCTTATTTATCTTTTGATATCGATAAACAGCTGTTTCTCCTTTTATCTTTTTTTTCTTTTTTTTGTTATACATTTTTAAAACATATGTGTATATATATATATATATATATATATATATACACATATATAATAGCAATTTGCGACGAAATCTTTACGTTGACTAGTAGTTACGAAACACACCTTCGTGATCATTGATTTCAAACGATCAGGCACTATATGATAGGCATGTAGATTACACTGCATATTCTATGACATCTCCCAATATCAAGACGCAGTGTTTAATATACATATTATACAATATTCGAATGATATATATGTATATATATATTTATTTATGTGTATGTGTATGTGTGTGTGTATGTAGGAAATATATTATATATGTATATACGTATATTAAAAGAGATCAGGCCGTCTGATGACGATACTTTGTTATACACTCGATAAAATAATTAACAATAAAGAAAAAAAATTTATAAATTAATCTGACATGGTAACATATATAATGTATAACCACTATATCGTTCGAACATTCATACGTATAGATAATATATAATATAGATGTAATAGACAAAAAACGATTACTAATCAATCTAATAATTAATTTAATTTGATTAAAATTCTCCATAAATTGATGCCGCTAACAAGAATTTCTGATTCATTATCATATATATATAATATATATATATATATAATAGGATCTATAAAATGTAGATCCTTTTTGCATTCTTAAATTAATTCGCTATTAAAATTGTTCGTCGGTAAAATATAAAACTAAATATTCAATATATTAGATTTTATTTTTTTGCTTTTAAGTATATCCAGAGAGTTCTCTCTTTTGTTATATATATTAAATATATATATATATATGCATACATACGTATATATACATATATAATCTCAATGACTTAGTTCCCAATAAATTTCGATTAGAATTGAAATATTTCAATGACGATAATACAATATAATTAATAGTAACATGAGTCTTATACAATAATCTTTAAATATTTAAGCGTGATATTAGTCTTTTTTGTCCCTGATTCCTTCGCTATACATTTTACGTCCTTGAAGTTCCATCATTACTTTAGCTGCAGGATCTTGATCTAAGACAGATTTATTTTCTCGTATATTTTCTTCTACAGTTGGTATTGGACCAACACCCCATACTTCGCAATGCTTGATTCTAAAATTTTCTTTACCACTTAATTGCAAATAATTTTGAAATGTTGAGCATGATATACTTGATTTACCGGTTCCATACTCAGAATCTAACCATAATCCTGGATAATTTAATTGTCCACCCATAAGCAAACCATTAGGCATAGTTTGTTGGTAAAGATTCAAGTATTGATAATGATTATTGTAACCTGTTGAAGAAAATGTTAAAATATCTGGCTCGAGTTTGAATAAGAAGCAGCCTTGATTTCCTATAAAAGTTGGTCCCAATCTCCAACTATCTGGTGCAAAACCACCAAAGACATGATCATCGGTATCTTGTAATATAATAATTGTTGCACCTTGCATAGTTATTCTTCCTAGCATGGTGGTAAATGATTCTCCATGTACTTGACTCGAAAATAAAAATCTCCATTCTTTACGGAGTTCATGAGGTAAACTCAGATTTAGGAACAAAACGTCGCCAAGCCCCAAAATACTTGGAAAATGAGGAATATTTTCCAAACCTTTACAAATAGGTAAAAGATTTAAATCATTAATACGTGCACTAGTATTCTTATCTCCTTTCTTCTGAGAAACTAGAAAAAGGCACTGAAAAACGTGTGATTGAATAGTTTTAAACGTAGCAGCAGCAGCAAACCAATTTTCTACTTGATCGATCGTCAACACATCACCATATTTAACAATATCTTCGCACAGACTTCGCGAACGCATATTTATACGTCTATTATTCACAGTACAACCAATATTACTCCATGAAAGATAATGCGAATTAGCAGCATTTTTTTGCAGCCTTAAATAAGAATTAATAGTGGCTTGAATATATTGCAGAAACGTGGCAGTAGGTATTTCAAATTTCTGTTCCTCTTCGGAAAATCCTTCAAATATCAAATCAGTACGTTCTGCTGCGCTTCCACGTACCGCAAAAACATATAAACGACCAAAATTTTCTCCATTTATGGCGGAGACCTTTTTGCCAGGTTCATGGCAAAGAAATTTTACGACAAATTGCAAAAGCACGTCATCCAAGTGCATCGACCAGTGTTTAAAAATATCTTCACGTTTTATAGAACCCGAACTTCTGGACATTGATTTAAAAATATTGTCCACTAATGTTAATTCGTCTGCAGATAGAATATTTGCAGATGAAGCAGAACGGCTTGATCCATGACCCATCTAAAAATTAATGATATAAAATACATTAATATTCCCTATTTTGTCAGTCAAAACTTTTTCATTTTACATTAATATAAACATATATATAAAGCTTTTGTTTAGTATTAAAATTTTAAATAAAATCTATAAAAAGTAATATATAAAAGAAAAAAAAAAAAACAAAAAACAAAAAGAGTCGTAAAAAAATAATTAAACAAAGCTTTACATAATTTACGCGCCTTTTTTCAAATTAATTCTCCCTGTCGAAAAATGGCAATATTCAGAGCATAGAAAAGAAATGATGATACTATTTGTCAAATGTTTGATCAATTTTAATAAACCACCATACATCCTAGCATAAAATTTGGATGCTTGTATATTCACGAAGCAAATCATTCTCGTAAATATGAGAACATCGTAAAATCATTTGAGTGGAAAATCAACAATATTATTTTCAATTCGTCGAACGAGCGACGATCTTCTTTTCATGACTATCGAAACATATGAAAAGTGACGTAGATTTCGTCGGATAAAAACCGATTGATTTCCAAAGAAAAAAAATAAAAGAAAAAAGAAAAAGAAGACAAATATCAAGCAAATAATCAAATAAATACGAACCTTCCAAACGTACGTAATCTTCTATACGACGAGCCATAAAATCTTTCCTCTGCACTTTTCCAGCCAACGCGAGTCAGAGATATAAAGGAGAAACAAAAAGAAAAAAAGAAAATTATAAAGTACAATAAAATACGCAAAGAGCTTCCGAAATTAATGATTTGAGCTTTCAGTTATTCAATTAAAATCCAATCTTGTCATATTTTCGATTTATAATTCGCTTATACCTTTTTAACAATGATTTACGTCGACGTCTCGAAGTAATAAAACTAAGGAGAACGAATATTTATTTTGAGGTTAAGACGTCGACTCCGAGACCTGTGCCGCTAGTTATGTTCCTATCGACTAACGTCACAGCGCATGCGTCGACGTAACACCATTGGGCCTAAGACCAACATAAGATCTTATTTAATTTTTTTGTTTTATTTCTCGCACTTGTGTTTCGCGCAATATCCCATTTATGTAAACATTCAAACTAAAAGTTACGAACGAAAAACGAGACATCTGTGTTCTTCTTGTTCTTTTTTTTTCAATCCTCTCACGAAGAAAAGTTTTATCGGATGCCATTTATTTTACGAACGATTACTCTCTATCGGAGAATTATTTTCCTTTAGTTAACCCCATTGACACTCAACATTTACAATTTCTTTTTTCTTTCTTTCTCTCTTTCTTTCTTTTTTTTTCAAATGTCATTTTAACGATGCGTCAAATTAAAGAAAGTACACGCATGTAAAAAACATTCCATATCGTTCTTTAACATCATTCTAACAGCTATGCTGCTAAATGTTTGCAAGGTTATGTAATACTTTTTTTTACGCGGGAAAGACAAAGTAACATTAGAAAAAAAAAAAAGAAAAAGAAAAAAAGACAAAACGGGATCAAACCGATTTTATTCTTGCCGTAATTGATCGTAAAAACGTTTACAAAGGAAATTAGTGGCGTCGTTATAAGATCGATTATGCGTACATATAAAGAACTTACTTTTACAATATTTCATCGATAATGATGGTGGTGATGTAAAATAGAGCGGAATAAATCAATTGCGTAAATTCTTCTTTCACTGTTCAAATTGATATAAAACATTTAAATTACTTATTTATTTGTAAAGTAGAAGAAAGAAAAAATAATACAAAAAAAGATTAACGCCGTTCGATCGATAGTTTTACTTTCGATTATTTATATGTATATACATATATACATATATATAGATATATATAAAAGTATAAAGAAATCGATAATTATTATTTTGTGCAGCTGATCTTTCGAAAGGTGGCCGACGTGCGTCGTGAAAAGGAACTCGCCGAAAGACGAAAAAACGAGCCACAGTTGGATCAAGCTCAGGATCATTTAGTTCGGAAAATTTTCTCAAGGTAAGAACAATGTTAAAATGGAATAAGAACATCCTATTATTTATTCTAGAAAAATATATTTCCCTACGATTGTCGTGTTTGTATCAGGGCAGACGACGTCCTCGTTATTTCGAATAAAATTGGCGCGAGAATTCGATTGTTAAAATTAGACGGAATCAGGGTATTCGTATGCAAAAATATTTTAGGCTAAAAATTCTAAGAACACGCAAATCCAATTCTCTCGTTTTGTTACGTATAAATCCGATTTCAGTATACATATATATATATATATATATATATATATATATTATATATATATACATATATGCATATAAATAAGGTTTCTCATACTAAACGTACGTGCTTTGAATACAACGTGATTTGTTGCGACGATGATACTCGAACTACTTTGAACTTTCACGATCAAATTCATATGTCGAATATCTTCGACGTTTCTTGCATTTAAATCGAAATTTCCTTTTATTCTTCTTTTTTTTTTTTGAGGTTATTTTTTACAGGTCTTCACGAAAGCAACATGAGTATTGATAACAGGAATAATGAATAAGGAAATATAATTAAAATATATGAGAATATAATCATCGTATAGTTTTAAAGTTTTCGTTATACAGTAATTGATAATTAAATTAATTAAAAATTACATATGCGTAAGAATCGATTAAAAGATTCAATGAGTTAAATGGAAAATTTCAATCGATCATAAATTAATTTACAAAGATTTCTCTTTCGATGTCATTAATAGACACGATCATTCAAATCCAATCTGTCGTTGACCTAACCTTAATTCCTTCGTGAACGATCGTTCTTTTTTATTTTTCCTTTTTTTTTTCTTTTTTGCTTTTTTACTAGAAACAAAAAGAGATTCGTTATTGTTGTATATATATAAATATATGTTTTTTTTTTTTTTTTATAATCCTTTCGCATACAATGAATCTTTTCTAATTTAAGAAAGTAAGTAAAAAGAAATGAAAAAAAAAAGAATCAAAAAAAAAAAAACAAAAAAGAAAAAGAGAACACATCCATCGCTTATCGATGCATATATGTACATTTTTAGATTTTCAGCTATATTTGTTCAAACTGTGTCACGTATCTCTGTTTAATTTTTTGAATTATATGTACGAAAGATGGGAAAACATCGTACGAGAGAATATAAAGTCCGATTTCACGTTTGCGATTGTAAATAAGGTTAGAACGAATAGTTTTGCTTAAATAAATGAAAATACTTGTTTTTCGCGGTTACAGATATAATGTACGAGTGTTATAAATATAAATACACATATATATACATATATATATATATATATGATATTTATTTTTCATTGATTATGATACCAATCGTAGTAAAAATCTTTTTTAATGAGTCAAAAAAATTGCAAACGTTGGATCATTTTGATACGATCTCTCTTTCTCTCTCTTTCTCTCGTGTATATTATGTTCGTAATATATCTCTGTACATTATCAGTGTGTGTTTACACTGTCAGATGACCTAAGAACGTATATTATCGAGTTCAAATTGTATTTAAAAGACAGAATAGGAAGATAGAAAGAGAGAGAGAGAGAGAGAGAGAGAATTTGTGTGCGCATGCGCACAAATGAAATCTCTTTTCACGCACACACGGACTCGAAGAGAGAGAAACTGAATGAAAAAGGATTGGTTGGGAGGGGAGGGAGGTGTCCTCCTAGAATATCAACGATCGATTTTAAAATACTAATTATCAATCGCACGAACGAATGATTAAGATTATATTTTAATAAACAATTACAGATGGCTGCTACAATTAAAATATTAAAAAAACAAACGTTATCGAGAAAAGAAATAATCGACATTTTGCTGATAAATCAAATGAAAATGATATGTGTATGTATGTATGTATGTATGTATGTATGTATGTACGTATGGATGTGTCAACACAACAAACGAAAGAGAGAATACATGTGCGTCCGCGTATGCGCATATATATGGTGTGTGTGTGTGTGTGTAAAATAATGAAAAAGAAGATTGGGAAAGTTGATGATGATGTTTCTCTTACACAATACATATTCACGCACATAGACGCGTTGATGCATATATATTATTCCTTTTCCATTATTTTCTATTCATCGATGTGAATTTTGATCGTTGCTTGGCTGGCCTCTTGTTGAAAAAGGTTCAAGACTGATGGGGAAGCCCAGATCAGCGTCTCCAAAGCCGTTTCAACACGGTCCCAACAGGATTCAGACGAGGAGCTCACCGTGAACGTCCTGCCGCCCTGGCCCAGTTTTAGGCAATTTCATTTCTTACGTATTTATTTCTTCTCCATTCTTTTTTCCGTCCATCTTCTGCTACCTATTACGTATATATATACATATATATATATAATATAATAGTGTATATATACATATACACCATTTTTTATTATTAATCATTATTATCATTATTATTATTATTATTATTATTATTATTATTATTATTATTATTATTATTATTATTATTATTATTATTACTTTTATTATTATTATTGAATTTAACTTTATTATCTTTACTTGCCGTCGTTAACTATTGTTATTATCGTTGTTGTTATTATTATTATTATTATTATTATTATTATTATTATTATTATTATTATTATTATTATCATTATTATTATTGTTATTGTCTCTCTCTCTATTTTATATATATATATATATATATATATATATATATACATATTTATACATTATATTATTATTCCTAATAATATATTGGACTGCGATTATTAATACATATATATATATATATATATGTAGAGCAATTGTTTTCATCCGTGTAAATACGATATATATATATATCTACTATAGACGAAATGATTCATATAATCGTAAGTCACTAATTACATATCCATATACACACGCATTCAAATAAATAGATAATATAAATATATATATATACATACATATATATATATATATATATATATGTATATATGTACATATATTATGACGCACGATTAACTCGCTCGTGGTATTTGTATGGGCATCGTATATTTCCTCTTAATCTTCGGAATTAAAATTTATTTTCTAAAATAAATAATTTATTAAATTCGAAAAGAAATTATGATCACAAGATCAAAGAGATTAAGAGATTAAATATCATTGATACGATGTACATAAATTAATTAGTACGCTGCTTATATTATTTATCAATCACAGCGAGTTTTGCTCTAGCTCGAAATGGTACGACTCCTTATTTAGAAAAAAAAAAAAAAAAAAAAAAAAAAAAAAATTGAAAAATAGAAATAATAATAATAATATTATAATTATTTAAAACGTGTATGAATGTGAGTGTGTGTATTTATTTACATCAAACGTACCTCTTCGAGATAGCCACGTGTTTCACTTCATTCATAATATTATTACATAATCTTTGTCATTTTAAAAAGTCACTGCAATTTTAATGAATGCTAGAGTGCTGTAATATATACGCCTTTAGGAATTTATGCGCATTTTTTTTCATCATATATATATATATATAGACACACATATATATATACATATATAATATACTTTATTTAGTATTCGAAAGGAGGGGTTTTATTAAGCGATTATTAAAACTTGGTATTTTTTTCATTTCGATAGAATAATTTTCTTTTTCTTTTTTTTTTTTTGTCTTTTATTCACTTATTTTTTGTTTTTTGTCTTCATGGAACATGAAGTCGATTTTATTATATCCTATTTATTATTATCATATTTATTATAATCGTTAAAAACGAACATGGAAGAAGTACTGAGTTTGTGATAAACCTCGAGCATCCAATCCTTTTCGATTGATTCAACGCAATTAACGTGGGATGCATGTGACAAACACTCTAGGATTCAAATTTCTCTGTCACCTATATATACATATATATATATATATATATATATATATATATTTAATATTTTTTTTATAATTATTACGGTAAGGCCGCTCGAAAAATATTGAGAATGTCAGCTTTTCTAAAGTTAAAGAGAATAACAAAATTAATAACACAATAATTTATTTCTCTTTTTTATAATTAAAATTCACCTGCTGTGCATGATTACATTAAAAAATCTTTCAAATATCTATCGAACATGAAGTATATATATATATATAAAATATATATAAATATATATATATACACACATATATTTATAACATGTATATAAAAAAGCTATCACTCGGATTTATGCTTTTTATATCTCTTTAAAATGCACACGATGCTTGTCAGGTGCTCTTGCAATATGCAATCGCTAAATTTCTCGTAAAGCCATTCTCAAATTTTTTCAAACGGCATGTTATAATATCATTATTATTACGACATTATATTATATCGTTACATCGGTGAACGTTGATTCAAATTGAACAATTCATTGAATATAAAATTAACAAATTAATAGCTGATATATATACGTATTATCTATAACAATTCGAATTTTTATTAAAAAAGAAAAAGAAAAAAAGAAAAAATATTCAAAGATGTTATCCTCTTATCATATTCTATAGAAAAAAAAAAGACAAACTTACAAAGTAGGTGAGTCGAAGTAGTCACGTTTTTAACTCATAAAACTCCGTAGAGAGAAACGTGTTACCTATCACTTAAGAAGTTTGAAAAGTTTTGAAAGTTTAAGATGATATCAAGAACCCGATAAGAATAAGATATTTCCTATTGGAAAGAGTTTTATATAATCGGCGTTCACCGAGATCGCTCGTCTTCCCGTATGTTTTTTATTATCGCCATTTTTGTCACCACCGACGGTACTATTTTTGATATTTGAATCCCGTAGGCACACCAAAGTAGGTTGCTCGTGAACACCGCTGGAGCTGTTTACCCCTTTTCTAGCCTCAGTAGAACGATCTCGCATTTGCTACAAGAACCAGTTTCTTGAACCCGTGCAAAAAAGTTTTCCCCAACTAAACTGACTGAAAATTGATGATTGACAATGTATTGAAAAAAGAAAGAAAGAAAGAAAGTGAGAAAGAAAGAAAGAAAGAAAGAAAGAAAGAAAGAAAGAAAGAAAAAGGATGAATAAGAGGAAAACGTGTTTCTTCTAACACGAATGAAATTAAATTCCATCCTCTTATAATTGTACACTGTCTTTTGATCCCCATTATTGCCTAGATGAACCAGCCTTTACGTATCCTGTATATATATACAATATACATATATACACCTTTGTGTAAGCTCCGTAATAAGGAGCATCGGATTAGAAACGAGGATTCTTATCCTTTTGATTTTGTTTCTACGCAGATTTCGTAGAGAGAGGCATACGGCAGATGTTGAGAAAGGAGACAGTAAGGATGGGAAAGATGGCGAATCGTCGCATTCAAGAAAACCGTCCACCGATGAGAATATCGCTGCCAAACCACGAACTGGCAAGTGGGGAAGGTTGTTAGGTAAGATTATAAAAAATGTATTTTATTGGACATCTCATTCCAAATATATATTTTTTCCTTCACAGGTAGTTCCAGTCTGGATTCAGGTAGTGAAACAGGTACGGCCGGGGACACGTTCAAGAGATCGTTAAGTGCAAGAGATTCGCGTCCAAGTTCTAGTGCCGGAACGAACAAGGTCTTTCCGAAATTCGGGAAGTTAGGTGGTACGA
>NC_060962.1:6924231-7021731 GCF_910589235.1 Vespa crabro
AGTAGAAGTATGATAGAATATAATGAAAAAAAAAAAAAAAAAAAGAAAAAAAAACGAAAAAAGGAAAAGAAATGATAAAAATGAAAAAGAAAAAGGAAAAGAAAAAAGGTAGGAAGATAATTTACATTTATTTTATTCGTTAAAATTCATTATTGTTGATTAAAACGAATAGACATTTATTATCATCGTTAATATTGTTAACCCTCTATAATATCATATATATATATATCGAGTTATGACATATAAAATCTCCGATAAAGGATTTATATCGGTCAACGGGTTGAAAAAATGATGAACACTTTGATTTTGATCTTAAAAGATAAACGGTTTGTAATTTTATTGATTAATTCAATAATTAATAATTCAATCATTAATAATTCAATTATTAATTAAATATAACGTATCCGATAATAGAGATAATCAGAATGATTTATCCAGACGATCGATCCAATCTTAGAAGTTTTCGATTATTAATTTCTAACTCGATTATTGATTAATACAGATGGTCACGCCGGCCCCAATTTTCAAATTTTATATTTATCATCTTGTACATGAAACAAATTTAAAAACAATATTCTCTTATTTTTTAACATAATAACTTCATGTCCGAAGTAGTTCATATATTTTTTTAAGTATAAAAATTATAAATATATTATAATCACACTTATAATTATTTATAATCTAAATAATATATTATGACTTTCACTGTGTGAAAATTTTATTATTTTAGATATGATAAAAAATTCGAGATATAGAGGGTTAACTTTTAAAAAAGAAAATTATCAAGAAAGAGAGAGAAAAGGAGAGAGGGTCAATGATTTTTCCACGAAATTTGCTCAATGAACAAATAAAAAAAATTTATTTTCATTTAAACAAGGCAAATATTAATAGTGCTAATCGTTATCGAGGTTGAAGTTGAAATAATAAAAGGATGTGATATTACGAGTTTATATATATATCAAGCCATTTTGCAATAATTCATATTTGCAATATTGCAATATTGCAATAATTCGAAAACACAAAATATATAAATAAATAAATAAATAAAAAGACGAACGAATATCCGTCGAATCAATAATGAGTATTGATAATATTGTATAACAAACGGCTAATGCTATTGAATTTATTATTTTTTACAATTGTTATTCGTGAATATTTTTTTCGAAATACACACACACATACACATACACATATACATTCCATTCAATATTACTTTTAAAGCGAATACTGCATCATCGAGCGTTAACGAGTGATATAAAAAATATATATAATTATTATTATTATCATTATCATCATTATTATTATTATTATTATTATTATTATTATTATTATTATTATTATTATTATTATTATTATTATTATAATTATTGTTGTTGTTATTATTGTTGTTATCGATGTTGTTGTTGCTGTTATTATTATTATTATACTTACTATTTATTTATTATTATTAATATTATTTATTATTATCAGTATTATTATTATTGTTATTATTATTGTTATTATCATTATTGTTGTTATTATTATTGTTATCATTATCATCATCATCATGATCATCATTATAATTATTTTTGTTTAATTACTTTGTGGCTGTCGAAAAATAAACCCTCGAAGTGTAATGTGAGTTGATCAACGAAAGTCGATAAAAAATATAAAACATATGAACATGTGTATGTATGTATGTATGTATGTATGTATGTATGTATGAATGAATGAATGAATGAATGAATGAATGAATGAATGAATGAATAAAGGAATGAATGCATGCATGCATGCATATATATGAATGAATGAACGTATGCATCCATGTTTGTAGACAAAAGATATGAAAAGAAATACGATCGAATCGCTGGCGATAAAAAAAAAATATTCTATGTCGATGTTACGCGCGAAGGATTAGAAAAAAAAAAAAAGAAACAAATTTTTATCTATTATCTAGCAATAATATCTTTGAAATCGTCATGATCGGAATCAATCGTTCATAATTTCTTCAAACTCGCCTCCTATCGGATTTCAAAGTGACAGATCTGAATTGATTCGTGTGTTCGAACGAGCACTTTGTAAAATAAAAATAAGAAAGAGAAATGATTGGATGTCTAATCGGATCTCGTTCGAAGCCGTGTCTATCATAAATCATTTCTGTCGCATAAATCCTTGCTTCACATCTCGAGGAATCGATGGATCCGATCGGTCGAATCCGAACGAATTTAATAGTACAAGATCGTTGAAAAGTTCTCGAAAAATTTATCTGTAATTATAACGAAATCTATTTTATTCTTTTATTTTATTTCATTTATTTATTTATTTTCTCTATCGAGGATAATGGACCAAAACCCTTTTTATTTCATATGAGAAGCAAAGGTATCTTATTAATTGAAATTTAATTCAGTTAAAAATATTTGAATGATTAATAAAAATATTAAAAATATTTGCCAATCATTTTGATTAGCATCTCGTGAACTTTTCAAAGACGTGTACCCGTATACATATGTAAAAGGAAAAAAGAGAAAAAAAAATGCCGCAAAGTCTCTTACGTCCTGTTCTCGTTTTGAAAAAAAAAAAAAAAAGATATCAAGAAGGAAAAGGAGTAAGGAAAGTTAATAATAATCTTCTTGTTCGTTCGTGTCTTCCCGATTTTATTTGTTAACGACCTTCGTACGTAGTTTTTCCTCCTTTTTTTCCTCACAGAACAATGAGCAAAGACGAAAGAAAATAATCGAGCACCAAGGGGAAAAAGTGAAGAGTAAAACAATACGAATTAAAAAAAAAAAAAAAAAGAAAAGAAAAGAAATTCGTATCCTTCGATCTCGATAAAGGAATTAATTTGTTGAATATAAAACGCAAAGTGTGTTCAAATTTGTATTGCATTAAATTTAAAAAAGCAAAGGAGAGTTTAACAGACGCCATTTCGAATTAAAGTTAATCTTACAGTTACCATAAACATACACATATAAAAAAGAAAAAAAGACGACGAATACGACGATGAAAATTAATTAATTAGTGATATAATGAATTATTATTATTTAATTATTATTACTGTTATTATTATTATTATTATTATTATATAAATACATTTATTAAAAATTATATATAACTTATATGTATATAAATATATATATATATATATATATACATATATAATTAATTAATTAATTGTTATAGTCTTCTTCGTCTTGCGAGGGTTCACAAATTTTATCTGTAAGACACTGACGACGATCGAAGACTCTCATATACAATTTACGAAAACGATAATGATCGTAACGCGACGATCGAAGAAGCCGTGATGTAATAATATGTATCGAATTTTTCGAGGAAAACAAAAGTGGTCACAAGAGTCTAACAGTAGTTTGATCGAAAGGAATTAAAAAAGAAAGCAACAAAAAAATCACAGAAAGATTATATATATATATATATATAATACGTAAATATATATATATATATTATTATTATTATTATTATTATTATTATTATTATTATTATTATTACTATTACTACTACTATTACTACTACTACTATTACTACTAACTATTACTATTACCACTATACTACTACTACTAGAAGGGGGGAATTTTTGCTATAACTACCACTTCGTCCATTTTTCTATATGGGCAGTTCGTTGCACTGTAATCAGCCCTCGGCCTTGTAAATTTTATCCTTGTCATTTCCAAAGAAATAAAAAAAAAAAAAAAAGAAAGGAAAGAAAAAGAAAATTAAGAAAGAAAGAGAAAGATAGGAAAGTAAACGAAATATAAAGGAAATAATATTCGAGCCCCCAATTGCGGAGTGCCAATGCACTGACATAAGTATTTTTCTTTTTCTTTTTTAGATTAGAAGCTGTGAGTAGGGAGAGCTGAGGGGAAGGGGGGAGAGGAGAGAAGGAGGAATACGCGTAGATGTCGATCGATTATTCTCTTTTCCATTTCTCGAAATGTCGACTCGACGTTAAAAATTGATCCTTGCGTTGATAAAGAAAGAAGAAAAGAACAAAGACAAAAAAAAAGAACAAAATAAAATAAAAATAAAATAAAAAAATATCTTTCAATGGATAAACCGCACTCCGAATGCGGGGGTACGATTCTTATGAAACTTTGTGAATTTAATCGTGCGATCTGTGAAGTCGAGAGAAAAATGCGGGGGAAAGAATTAAAAAGAAAAAAAAAGAAAAAATAAAAAAAAAAATAAAAAAAAAAATAAAAAAGTAAAAAGACGAAAAAAAAGGAACAAAAAAGAAATGAAAGATCCCACGCAAGCGATTTTGGCCATTTTCAATTGTGGCGATCGTTGACGAGCGAATTTCCGAGGCTTCGACAGTATGTTATGATTCTTTTAATGAAACTATGATTTTTCTTATCGAAGAAAAAGTGAAGTACAGTAAGAGAGAGAGAGAGAGAGAGAGAGAGAGAGAGAGAGAGAGAGAGAGAGAGAGAGAGATTGATAAATACAGATTCGAGTCAGTTTCTTGTTTTTTCTTTGTTTTTTTCTTTTTTTAATCTTCTTTTATTCTTACAAAGTAGTGAAAAAAAAACTGACGTTTCGATCGAAACGAAACGCCGAGTAATCATCCCTGGATGATGAAAATGAGAAAGTAAAAGGAGAAAATGAAAACAGAAAAGAAAAGAAAAGAAAAGTGTTATGAGAAAAGTCTCTTTCAGGATGAGCAATTCGCCGTAAGACTGAAGGTGCTGAAGATATACAGAGCGAGCTCGTCCTTGAAAACAATCCTCGTCAATGACCGCTCGAAACACCGTTGAAAAATCAAATTGTAGCATCGAACAAAGCCTGGCTAGAATACTCAATGAGATACTGCTTTCGAACTTATAATAAAAAAAGATCAAAATTGATAACAAGTATTTTATTCGTCGTACACCCACCACGCATCTCCGTAAATATATAGTAAGTATATGTTATATTATCATCACAATGATAATGAATAATAACATCTCGACGATCATATGAAGTTTTTCTTTAGCGTGTAGTATAATGTAACATAATTTTATGGGTGGTATCGTTCTAGACTATTTTTCTTTTTTTTTTCTTTTTTCCCCTTGAACTCTTCGAGTTACAATTTTCTTTTTATTTCTTAATCGGTTAAAAGAAAAAAAGAGAATAACTCGCATACGTTAATCTTTAATTACGTATGTATCTTAAGAGATCGTTGTAAACTCCTATAATAAAAATTCCATCTCTCGCAATACGGCGTATGCTGCGAATCGTCGAAAAAGTATTAGAAAAATACACATCGACGTGAAATTCCTTTCCTTTCGTGAATCTCTTAAAGAGATCAATTAATTAACTAATATTTTTCTAGCACGTGAATATAAAATCCAGGATTCTTTACCATATCCATTGGCTTAAAATCAGCGTATATCGTATGTTTTGCTTTAAATCTAAATGCTTCTGCAAGCATATCGCTAAAAACGTTCAATCTGTGAGGATAATATGATAACCTAAATTCATTAACGTTTTCCGATTTGTTTTTGTTTGTTTTTTCATCGATAGTGATCATATAATCCAAAGTCACGATTGCTGGTTTGCCTGATATGAATAGTACTGACGTTTTTATATTAGTCATATGTCGACTCTGAAAAAATGTATATTATTATTTTTATTATTATTATTATTATTATTATTAATAATAATTTATTAATATGTAAAAAATATTACTATCACGATACTCACGTTATAGTATATACATTTTGGCGGTGTGTTTCCCGTTTGTATAATATAATCGTAATTTCTGTGATCGATCAAAAACAATCCGCCTGGTTTGACACAACGTTCAAAGTTAGCGAAGGCTTGTCTAAATAATTAATGAGGTAAAAAAATGATTAGATTTATTATCAAAAGAAATATTATATGTTTATTTAAATTAACGAAATTATTTATGCAGCTAATATTACTTTTGCTCTCTTTGATCGCCAAAGGAGTCAGGCATATGTGCAAAACTATTTCCAAGGCAAATAACAGCATCAAAACCATCACCGATCAGATGACTGATATCCTTCGATAATGTCAACCAATTTGCTTCTTCGATGACTAAAAAAGAAAAAAAAAAAAAATAAATAAATAAATAAATCGAATCAAAAAGATAGAAAGTAAGAAAATTATTTGTTATCGAATCAGGAGAGAGAGAGAGAGAGAGAGAGAGAGAGAGAGAGAGAGAGAGAGAGAGAGAGAGAGAGAGAGATAGAGTTATCGAAGATTTAATAACAATTATTATAAAAAAAAAAAGAAAATGATGAAAGAGTAGTTTGCGATAAGGAGCATTACGATTAAACCTCCGTCGATAACATACCGACCCTTTTCTTACTAATACATATTTACTCGGTAGATAAGAAAATATGATATAATAGAAATATTTTCATTAATTACAATAACGGATAATAAATACTATCTTATACTATCCGTTTCACAATAATCTCATAATGAAATCTTCATGACGAATAATCAATTACGAGATCCATTGAAATTTCATCAGATTTCAATTTTCCTTTTTCATATCATTTGAAAAATTAAATTTTCTTTTCATTTCTAAAATTTCTTATCGTCGTACGTAATGTTACAAAAAAAAAAAAAAAAAAAAAAAAAAAAAAAAAAAAAATAAGTAAATAAAAAAGAAATAAAAAAGAAGAGATATTCGAATGAACGGAGAAAAAAATTATTTACAAACGATAAATAATAATTAAACGAAGATAACTTTTCTTACCCCAATTATCAAAAGCCGGTTCCTTTCTTCTCTCCCATCTGGACTTGAGAGCATACTTGAGCATTTTATCGGAAGCATCAACGCTGACGACCTCGAAGCCTTCTTCAAGGAGCATCACCGAATCCACGCCTGTACCACAGGCAACATCTAAGATTCTATGGCAACCTTTTTTCTTAAGGAGACCCACCAAAAAGTCACGATAATTTTGTGTCCTTTGATTTTTATCGCCGATGAAAACCTCCCATACTTTTGCAGCTTTTCCATCGGCATATTGATCTCTTACACCCTCCGCTGGTGTACCGAGCGAACGTGTTAAAAAAACAGAGTCCATCATCGCGGTACTTTGTTATTTGATATTCAAAAATCACTGAAAAAAAAAAAGAAGATCGGTTTTTCTTACGAAATTTTTACTATCTCCCCCCCTCTCTCTCTCCCCCTATATATATGTATGTTTGTATAAAATATCTCTGAGTGTTTTATATATATATATATATATATATATATGTATGCATGTATGTATGTATATCTGTATCTATTTCACTTTCACTCGTTGATCGTCTATTAAAAAAAAAAAAAATCATTCTATCGAGCGATAACCTAAAAGTTCAAAGAGACGATAACAAAATTTATTTACATTTTTAATTCTATCCTATTACTGTGTAACACAAATGAATTTCTTTTTTTTTTTCTTTTCTTTCTTTCTTTTTTCTTTTTTTTTTTTTTTCTTTATTTTTTTTTGTTTTCTTACGTCAATATAACACATATATCTCTATACGCAAGACATAATAACATGTAAATTTTCCTTTATCTTATAATTTTAAATTCAAATAGCCCGCGCTTTGTCTATCGATCATTAACTCCATAGAAATTATTCGATTGTTTTAAAAAAATCATCGATTGAATCGATTGATGTGTTGTTGGTCTTAACTCGAGAGAAAAGAAATTATTCTATTCAGGTGTATTCGATGCTTCATTGGTCTTAACTCGAGAGAAAAGAAATTATTCTATTCAGGTGTATTCGATAATATTTAGAAACACTATGTGATTTGATATCGTCATAGATTGGGATTAACCGTATGAATTTATCGAAAGATGTCTTATGTTTAAGAACCACTTGTAACGTGCCTCAAGATTATCTTTTCATATTAATTATCTCATAATTTCTTGCCTTATAGTTAATAGTAAATTAACTATGTGAATGAATAAGATATTTTTCAACTTATTATTGTATCGTAAATATTATTTATCATATCAAATGGATTCTTTTTAAATTCGAAAAAAAAAAGAAAGAAAAAAAGAAAAAGATTGAAAAACATCTGAATCACGTATTATCTTATAAATATATTCGCAAATATCATAGCAATAGATCATTATTAAGGAATACAAATTATCGATAAATTGATTGTTTAATTTAACGATGAATCAATGATTAATTTGATTGAGATATTTTTGGAATTTATTTTATAAAATATAAGTACTAATATTAAAAATAAAAAGTATTGATTTTTGGTGAGATTAAAAAAAACAAAGAGAGAGAGTGAGAGAGAGAGAGAGAGAGAGAGAGAGAGAGAGAGAGAGAGAGAAAGAAAAGAAAAAGAAAAAAGAAAAAAGGAAAAGAATAAATTATATAAAATATCTTTTTAATATTATAACATTTGAATTTCGTACCTATATATGCTCTCGTTAAATACGACACTTGTTTATTCCTTTCCGATATTGATATTACGATAAGCAAGAAGGAATTTTGTAAAAACTTCACTGAATCTAGATGAAAACTGAAGAATCAAATGCTCATCAGACACTTATATATACTCTGGACAAATTGAGACTGTCTTGCGTGGCGTGTAATGAGTACGTGTTAATCACGAATGATCGATTTCTTCGTAACATGATGTAATATTTTCCTTTTCTTACTATAACGATCTTACAGTCGATAAAGTGTTTTTATTTTAATCTATTTTTTTTTCTTCTTTTTTTTTTTTTGTAAACATAATAATATCAATTTTCTTTCCCAAATGAAAATGTAAATTTTCAAAATAATTCTACATAAAAATATCTTTGAATTATTAAGCTTCTTTATCAACGTGCATCGTATAAATGTAACGACAAATTAATTGATTTTACATGCGTATTTTTAATCGAAGGACATCATCCATTTTAAAATTTTAAAAATTATAACTTATTTATATTTATAACTTATATTAACCATTATTAAAACAAACAGATTCAAAAATTTATTTTTAAATAAATTAATTACACATTTGATATTACATTTCTATATAGAAAGACGAACTATCGTACAGTCTCTATCACAACAAAATATGTTTACTTTTCAGATAAATATATAATATAGAAAACCTATTTATATTTATGTCTTTATGTCTTATGGCAATCAAATAAAACATATAGCTATATGATATTGTAATATAAATAATATACTTGCAATAAAATATAGAATACATATAAGAGTTTATTTCTAAACTTTATTCACAATACAAATGTTAAACTTAATAGAGATTACAAATAAATATATTTGAAATGTATGCCTCTTGAAAATTATAGAAATCATTTTTGAAAAGTCAATGTACAACGTATTACTGTAAATTCTACAGAGTAATACTAAAAGAATATTGTATTTTAATTAATGTTAAATGATGATCATTCATATATTCACACATGGGCAAATGAAGCATACAATGTGACAAATTAAATTCACTTGATCTATATATATATATATATAAATATTTATATATTATCAAGTATCCCATATGTTATAACATTAACAATTTAAGTACAATTTTCTACTTCTCTCTTTAACATATAATTCATCCATGTTAAAGTTTTAAAATTGTGATTTTAAAAGAAATTATCCTTAAATTGACAAAGTTCTACATAGAAAGGACTTCAACTATATAGTATTTGCTTCGATAATAATCGATACAATCTCTCTAAATTGGCAGTTTTTTTTTTATAGTTTAACATTCTTTCAAGATAAACACAACGAAACAACACAAGCGGATGATCTGAGAATATATTATTTGATGTGGTAATGATTTTATGAATATTAAAAACTCAATAGCATACTTAATATATTTCTTAAACGAAATTTTAATGTTTAAATAATCTATTTAATAATCATCCTTTCAGATTATACAAATCTGTAAAAGTTGTAATGTTGTTTTGTTATATTCCAAATGCAATCTCTAATTTTAAAATAGACAAATGATCGATCGTCTTCTATAATCTATTAGATTAAGTCACATATTCCAAAATTATTATTTTACTAAAGTCATTAAATTATTTATTTAGCAATGTACAGATTTTGATGCATTCGTGCTATATTAAAAAGTAGTGTGATTAAGGTATGATTTTTATGAATAATGTAGGTTTTTTTTACAAATCAAATTTACCACAAGCACATCATGAATTATGCGCAAATGTTTAAAATGTGCATAATAATTCATCTCTGTAACTGCGAAACAGTTTCTTAAAAACACTAATGGGGTGTTGTTTATTTCTTTGTTTTGAAACTATTTTAATATTGGATGAATCTTAAACTATATCACTCAATTGTAGTTATTCTCTCCCTCTCTCTCCTTCTTTTTTTGAATCTCCTTATGTGCGATCCATTGCAGGCATTCCTACTCTCATATATTTTTCAAATCGTCAGGTAGTTCGTTTTTAGGATGTTTGTTTTCAAAATGTTGCTTATAAGTCTTTGGATCTGGCATCTGAGCCTAACGAAATAATGATAAAAATATCATTTTCATTTAGTTACAACGTTAAAATTTTTACCTAGAATATATATTAAAAAAAAAAAAAAAAAAAAAAAAAAAAAAAAAAAAAAAAAAAAAAATACATCCAAATATTCTTACCTTGCAAACTGAACATACATGAACTAATGCTTTTTGCGCTGCCTTTTTTTGTTCATTCGCACTATGTCCTTGTTGTTTCTTTACTTTAGCAGCTTTTTCTGCTGCTTTTGCTTGGGATTGTATTTTTTGTTGTCCACGTGCCATTCTGTTTAAAAAAAATATATATATACATATAGATTTATTATGAATAAATACCATTGATATATTTTCTTATATCAAAGAAATACAAATTTGCATGTGAAAAACATGCTATCTAATTATTATTCATTAATTATAATAATCAATTAAAACTTATTTTTCTGCACACCTTTTGAAACACCTTTAATAAAAGAGCAGTCAACCTAAAAAAATATATAACTGAAATACCAGCTGTATAATTACATATACGAATATATTCTGTTACAAATCATTCCCATAATAAAAATGTATTAATATTTATTTATATCTTCGATTGTATTATTAATCTTAATATATAACAATGAGAGGATATTTCATACATAGAACAAGGAAACTTTCTAAAAATGTTTTATAGAGCAGATTGAACGAATATAATCACTTACTTGCCAGAACTAAAATGAACGTATTGGATGTATTCCTTTCTTCGTTGATGAAGTCAAATTTATTTGACTTAAAGAAAAACAAATGGTAGAAATCTCGAGATCTCCTTTGAAAAGAAATTGTTTTTTTATGCGTTATGTATAGCGTAATTATTTTTAGAAAAATTTGGAAGATGATCGAAATGAAAGAAAAATTATTCGAAATACTCTAAAAGCTCTCTTTGAAAGTGTACACGTTATCCGATGGTCTCGCAGAGAAACCGAGTACGTAGATATGTGTATATATATATATATACATACATACATATATATATATATATATATATATATATATATATATATATATACGTACACAAACGTAAAATAATCCAGAGAATCGTGAAACGCGGATGCGCTACAAAGTGTTAAGAAAGAGACCTCGGAAGAGATGATTCGCAATTTCTGTCTCACTCTCTTTACCTTTTTCTTTTTGACTTTCTTTTTCTTTCATTAACACTATAAATCCTTTTCGACGTTGTTATTATTAGATATTAAATGAAATTGTTAACATTGTAAAAAAAAAAGAATTATTTCGCTTAACTCTTTAGCATATAGAATTTCATTTGGCGATATACAATAAGATGCGCTCCTATACTCGCTTCTGCGTAAAACCATGCTAAAAAGTGACCAATCAACTACGGATCAACCATTCGATTCTGAGGTCAATGCACTCCTATAACTCTTATTACTGCATAATTTCATATGAAATTTCTTTTGATTATAATAAGATCGTTATTTTTTTCTTTTTGTTTTTTTTTCTTTTTTTTTTTTTTTTTTTTTTTTTTTATGTTCATTTTTTATACAATTTAAAAATTTTTTTTTCCCGTAACTATACACAGACACGTTCATTGTTAATTATTATTTTCTCCATGTATACGTCTTACTTTTTTGTATTATGCATTAAGTCTTATTAATTTTATAGGAATTTTTCTCTTTCTTTTTCGTTATACTTCATTATATTCTCTTGAATCATCTTTTTATATCGAAAAGTTTCATCTTTGAATAATATTTTTAAAATAATATTCATAGAAATTCGCTCTCATATCGTAATCGATTGTAATCCCAAAAATCCACCTATCAATGACTTCATTTCATTATAAGTCATCTCTGATTGGTTAGTGAAAAATATTTACATACAATAATATCGTTATCGATCGCTTAAAACTTATTAAATTTGTTAAAGATGAATATTATTTTCATACAGAGTATAAATGAATTCGAATGGAATTAAAAATGTTCAATTTCAATTGTAAAATATATTGAAAACGATTAGTTTCTTTTGTATCTCGAAAAATGATGAACCAATGAGAACTGTTCTACGATAGCAAATGTCATATTATATCAAAAAGGAAAGTAAAATCTTATTTGAACATTTTGTATTTTTACGATATAAACCGTTTATTATATAAATTCTGATAAAAGGTTTTTGTTTACGATAGAGTTAATATTTTATTATTAAATGAATATTTATAAAATTATGATTTAAGTTATTATCACATTGTTCTCATTAGTTATTTACAGAAGAATTATTTTTATTCTTCGAAGTTTTTTTTTATTTCTAGTAACAAAAATAAATTTATTTGTTTTTATAAATAACTTTGATAATTCAATAAAATGAATGAAATTTTTGAGATAAGAATAATTGTCAATCATACATTAAAAAGGTTTTTCGGTTTAACGGATACCAAACATGTTTTTCTAGTGTTTTCTACGGAGTGACGTCACGTCAAATCGATGTAATCGTGCATTTCTCATTGTAACATCATAATCATCGGACGTATACGCACCGAGCGGAACTTATACGATATTATTTACATCAAGTACAAACGGCCTTTTTTTTCATTCGGATAAAAAAGAAAAAATAAATACTTTGTTGGTTCTTCATAAGTAATTGCATTAGATAATCTTCAGTGTATTTGAGAATACATCAAAAGAGAGTACGGCCATATTACTTTTAGGAACACAGAACTGGATGTTTCCTTCAGAAACATGGCTGAAGAACATCGTTTCGCTGGTGTAGTGAAATTCTGTGTATACAAGTTTTAAGATATATTTCGGCTAGAAAAGGGTACGATAATAAACTAAAATGACCTCGATACATTTTGTCGTTCATCCTTTACCGGGTACCGATGATCAACTTAATGATAGGTAAGCCGACGCATTCCGTACGCTATCATTAATGTATCTTTTAGAATGTCTGCTGACTATTCTATCATGGAATTTAATCCGTACTACCTCTTTTATTCATGCGTCACCAAACTGTCGTAACCATTATAGTTCGTTTTTTTTTTTTTAATCTACTCGAACGAAACACTTCCTTCTTAATTTACTTTTTAAAGAATTATTCGTCTCGATTCTCGAATTTTTCTAAATCTATTTAATAAGAAGACATTAAGGAAAAATTGAACAATACGTTAATGATCACCATTACAAATTTAATTTTGCGCAATTTCGATTCATTTATATTCTACGTCATATATATTTTACCAAATGAATCATAATAGCATAGTTCATTTTATATCAATATCAATTATGGATTGTACAAAACTAGCATATTTTTTAAAGAAAAAAAATCTAAAGATAAAAATCTAATGCATTCATGAAGTATAGACAAATTCTATAATATATTAATAACATATATTTGTAATACATTTCTACAAGAAATTACTATTAATGAACTTACATCATAATTTCTAATGATTTTGATAACTTTTATTACAATCTATTAAATTATATTATATTTGTATGCTTCTTTGCTTTTCTTTTCATTCTAATAGGAGGTAAATGTTTTGACATATATTTATTTATTAATATAAATACAAAAGTATATATGAAATAAAAGCAACAATTATTTTTATTATTATATATACTTCATATAAATTAATTAATTATTCTAAATTATTTACTGCATGTATTATTTTCATGAACATTATATTATTGTATAATGCTCATATTTATAATTCTATTGACTATTTTATATATTCTTTTCTAATTAGTTATATGCAAAATATTATGATGTATGTTGCTAAATAATATATATATATATATATATATATATACATATTTATAAAATTGAATAAAAGATACATCATACCATCATCTTTATAAATTCATTTTTTTTAGAATATATTATAAATAATTCTGTCAATATATATTTTACAGTTATTATTAACAAATGTATATTATTTTTGTATTTCTCATGAAATTTTCATTTAATACAATATTTTTGCTAAAATGTTAAACGGTTTAAATATTTTAATGATATAAAATATTTAATATTATACAAAAAAAAAATACTTTATTTTTAAATAAATTAAGAATGATTATTATTTATTATTTGAATATTAGCATATATTATAATTTATTAATTAATCTTCTATTTAAGGTTGAAAGAAGTTGCAGAAAAGATCAATAGGTATGGATATGTTACACTGCCTGCATTTAATGGATTAAAAGTTTCCATAAAACGTATTGTGGTTGGGCCAACTCATATAGCGTTACTCACAGAGGACAATAGAATATGTCGTGTTGCATTTACAGTATTGTCTGATCGACTGGATTTAAGTAAAAATGAACCTAACAGAAAGTATGCATTGCTGCTTCTATATTTGAAGAAAAATTAAAATATTTAATAAACTGAATTTTTCACTGATGAAACTGATACCTGTATGTTACATTATTTCAGTACAACTAAAAATCATGTTGGAAATTCTAATTCTGCTCCAAGCGGTAGTGGAAGTAGTGGAAGCGGTAGTAGAGCAGGTATTTCTCGTTCAAGAGCAAGGATCATGAGAAGCAGCTCTGCTATTCGAGGTGGTAGTAATAGTGGAAGTAGCGGTGGCAGTGGTAGAATAGGGCCTCCGGGAGTGATCATGGGAAGTGGAAGTGGTAACAGCTCACGTCCTATTGCTTCAGTTCCTGCTCCATTTGTACCAGAAGATTTGATATCTCAAGCTCAAGTAGTACTACAAGGAAAAAGTCGTAATTTAATTATCAGAGAATTACAGGTTATTATTTTACAATATAATTATCAATTATCTTATAATGTGATATAAATTACAAATATAATATATTTTTATAGCGTACAAATTTAGATGTGAACTTAGCAGTGAATAATCTTTTATCACGAGATGATGAAGAAGGCGATGATGCTGATGATGCAGCAGATAGTTATGTACCAGAAGATCTTATATCCTTATTAGATGGAGGCTTCAGTAATGAACATTCTGTTATAATCGATGCAGACTCTATGTTTTCTGAGGATATGTTTGGTTATGCAGGCATAAGACAGTAATTAATTTTATTATAACTCAAATTCAATTTATATATAGTTATTAAAAAATAGGTATCGTATTTTTCAGTCGTGGAAGTTCTTCGCGAAGACTTGGTAATGACAGAGAAGGAGAACGTTCATCTGAACGTGATAGAGATCGTGATAGTTTTAGCAGATGGAGGGATCGTCAATATTATGGACCACGACGTTGGTTAGAAACTGCTTTAAAAGATTCTTGGGAAAAAGATCCTGGTAAATATATTTTTATCGGAATATATAGTTTTTAATTTTTACAATATTCTTCGTTTTAGTATTAAAGAAAGTACCAACTAGAAAAATAATTTAATATATTTCTATTAGATAACAAGAAAAAAGAGTTAGCTTCTCAAAGCCCTTTGTGGATATCAGAAGAACTTGAATGGTGGCATGAACGTAGTAATGAACCTGCTCCACGTTTTGTTCAAATTGCTGCTCTTTACAGCGAATTGATAGCTGTTTCCACTTCCGGACAATTGTATCAATGGAAATGGTCCGATCCTGAACCATACAAGCATTTAGAGGTGACTATAATATTTGTATACACATATCATTTTATAATTTAAGCAAGGAAATGAAACACTATGGTAATACAATTTTTTGAGTTTAGAATCCAAATGTTCATCATCCAAAAACTATACCACTAGCATTGATGACAGAAAAAATAGTTAATATATCGGCAACAGCAATACGCTGTTCTGTTAGTACAGAAAGCGGCAAGGTAGCTACGTGGTTAGACGAACTTTTGGGACACGTAGCTTCTCGCCTGGAACATCCAGCACAGGCTTTTACTGAATTTACATTGGACAAAATTGTATCACTTCATACATGTGCTTTATATACTGTAGCAAAACTTGAAAGTGGCGCATTATATTGGTGGTTAGTAGTATTATATATTCTTTATTGATTGTTTAATTCAAAAGTCATTTAATTTATTAAGAGAAACTACAATTAATCAATTTTTTTTTTATCCCCTTAAATAGGGGAGTTTTGCCATTTTCTCAGCGCAAAAAGTTGTGGGAAAAATATAAAGCAAAATCACGCAAACATAGACCATCTACAGTGATATCAAATGACATTAGTTATGGTACACACGTTTGCATGAAAAACAGTCCAATGTATCAACCTGGCGCAATAGGTAAATTATTAAATATATTTTTTGATAATAGAGTTGATAAAATATACTAGGAAATTTCATATATGTTTTTACAAAATATGCTCTTTTTTTTTTTTTTTTTTTTTTTTCCATAGGATTTACAATAGCCAATGGGGTACCAAAAGTAGGACAACTATTATCAGCTGCTTGGAATTTAGATGCAACTTGCAGATTTAAAATATTACCAGCTGGATCACATTTACCTAATTCAAATTTTGATAAACGCGAATCAAATGGAAATGGAAATACTTCAATAAATAAGTCAAATCATAAAGAAACAGCTGATCGACTCGATATGCCACCACCTCCATCGCCTGCTTCCAGCACATGTAGCGACACAGGTAGCATCACAACGAGTCATAAAAGACAAAAACGTTTAACGCCTCGAAATGAAGGAGAATCTGAACGAAAAGACGAAGAAGATTGGCAATTGAAAGACGTGGTTTTTGTAGAAGATGTCAAAACCGTTCCTATTGGAAAGGTCATTAAAGTTGATGGTTGCTATGTAGCAGTTAAATTCTTTTCAAAAGATTCGAAAGAAAAAGAAAAAGAGACTAAAGAAAAAGATTTTAGTACATCTGATTTTAAAGATTTGACGGCTGAAGAATTGATCAAATTATTAGCCGACTGTAGGCTTTTAAGAAAAGATGAATTGCAAGTTATTAAATCATCGATGAATCCAAGAGCACCCGATTGCTTCCAACGTACTCCTAGAAGAGTTAATATAGTAGAAGGCTCGAGTGATAATCTTTTAACTATTGCAACCGATGGACAAGGCATTCATGCTATATTAAAAAGTGGGAATAAGTTGAGCTATGTTGTGTATAATTTAAGTACAGGAAGATATGTTCAAGATTGTTATATTCCTTCGGATATTACTGCTTTCTTGGGATTACAACCTCAAAATATTAATCTAACAAGTGCTGGGGAAAATATTGAATGTTCTATGATACTTAGAGATGGAAACAATACAATTTATCCAATAGCAAAAGATTGTGCTGATGCCATTAGAGATCCAAATTGGTTAGATTTACTCCCAGTAGTTTGCATTGGAACATCAACTATTCCCATACCAAGTTGCTCTAATTCAACAAATCTTAAAAATCAAGTTGCAGTGATTGCATTGGCATTTGACAATCTTCTACTAATGTCACGTATACTGAGATGCGATTACGATAGCGTAAAACAATTATTTTGTAATTTGGAACAAGATCTTAAGGGTAATGTGACACAAATACAATCGATAGTCTTAGAACGTTGTGATGGTAATCGAAATATCCTTCATGCTTGTGTTACTATGTGTGCACCAACTTCTAATAAGAAAAGCGATAAAGATATTGGATATGCATTGGTCTCAAATGCAGTAGATGGTACCTCAGCTCCTATTGAAGAACCAATACCAACTTTGAGTTGGCCACCTGAGGCATTCGACAATACATCTGGAGAAGAAGACAGTTTGCTTAGCATAGGTGCTGCTAGTATTTCTATGATGAATAAACCTAATATAGGAGCAGCATCCAATAATACGTATATTGTAGATTCCGTTGAAAGAAGGAATAACGCGCTGCTAATACTGAAGTACATGTGCGAAAGTAATGTATTAGCTCCTTACTTGAAAGAATTACTTACAGCAAAGGATGCTCAAGGACAAACGCCATTAATGCTTGCAGTATCTGTTCGTGCATATCATGCAGCTTTAATTTTATTAGATACTATTCAAAAAGTTGGTAGAGATTCCAAAGAATGTTCAGCAATGATTCTACCTCCTGATGCTAATCCAGATTTATCTCCTTTATTCGTGACTTGCTGTAATGATACTTGCAGCTTTACCTGGACAGGCGCAGATCATATCAATCAGGACATATTTGAATGTAGAACCTGCGGTTTAACAGGATCGTTATGTTGTTGCACCGAATGTGCTCGTGTTTGCCATAGAGGACATGATTGCAAACTTAAAAGGACATCACCAACAGCATACTGCGATTGTTGGGAAAAATGTAAATGTCGTGCTCTTATCGCTGGTTATCAAGTTGCACGTTATGATCTTTTGTGCCGACTTGTAGTTAACACTGATCTTGCAACAAAAATCAATTCACGAGGAGAATGCATTTTATTATTTTTGGCCCAGACAGTAGGAAGGCAATTCATAGAACAGCGCCAATTTAGACCAGCAACTCGACCTCGATCGACATCTGCGAGTCGTAAAGCACCATCATCAGATGGTATACTATATTTTTATTTTTATAAATATAAATATATAAACATAAATAAATGATATATATATATATATATATATATATATATATATATATATATATATAGATATAGATATAGATATAGATATAGATATAATATTTACAAGATAATAACAATATTTCTGAACAGGATTAGGTGCTGATTCTGATATGCCAGATCATGATTTAGAGCCACCTCGTTTTAGTCGAAATGCTTTGGAAAGATTACTAAATGACTGGTCAGCAGTTCAATGTATGATTATGTCAGGGGTCTCTGAAAATGGTAATGAACAGTTATTTGGAGATCAAGGACAATTATGTCGCCAAAGTGGTACCGCATTATTAGATAAATTCACCCATCTGTTACTTGTTAAATGCAGCACAGAGGTAATTTTCTATTCATTTATCTATTACTATTTGTATATTTCTAATTTAATATAGAATTTTTGTATAAAGAAATACAAATAGCAATTCTTAAAATATTATTATATATTATTTAGATGCTTGATACTTTGCTTACTACTCTTATAAGAGAGTTGCAAAATGATTCTATACCTGGACGTCAAGAAGAAGCAAACAATGTTGCTCGACGATTTGTAAGATCTGTAGCTCGAATATTCGTAATATTTACTATCGAAATGGCACCTAATACAGCAAAAAGAAAAAGGTATAAATTGCGTCGAAAAAATTATATCTAATTATAATTCTATAATTTCCACGTTGAAATAATAATAATATAAATATAATGTTCAGTGCAAGTCAAGCTTCTCAACCTTTGATGAAATGTCGCAAAGTTTTTCAAGCTTTAATTAAATTGGCAGTCGAAGAATTGTGCGAAACTGCAGATTCATTAATAGCCCCGGTACGATTAGGCGTTGCACGACCAACAGCACCATTTACGTTAACAAGTTCTGCTGTGGAAGTAATAAATGGATCTGAAGAATTGTTTTCTATAGAACCATTAATACCTCATAGTGGAGTTAGTTCTCAAACTTTAGATGGTGGGTTACAAACGCAACAAGTAAATAATAATATAACTATTGCTAGAGATGTTTCTGCAATGGATGAAGTTGAAGGTGGAGAAGGTAATAATCGTATAATGATAATTATAATTAAAATACTCATAATCGTATGCTTTTTTTTTTTTTTTTTAAAGATGTCCCTATGGATATAGATGGAGATATAAGTGAACACGACGAATCAGGTGTTTCTGGTACTGTTGCTGGTCAACCACTTGGTGAAGTTGATAGCAATGCAGGTGGTGTTGGGGAAGAACAGGCAGGAGATGGAGAATCTGATACAGAATTAGATCTTTTAGCTGAAGCCGAAACTGAATCGGATTCAGACGATAATCACAGTAATCAAGATGCTGCATCGGCTCAAAGAAGTGTTCAAACTGGAGCTACTGCAGGTTCAGATGGTGGTATGGGATCAATATTACTGTTTCCCGAAGATGAGTCTGGTGAATCCAGTCAACAGGAAGATGATGAAAGTGAAGCAGGTGAAACAGACGAACAAGATAATGAAGATTTTCAAATTGGAGATGAACAATTGGAACGTAGAAGGTATAATATATTTTATATTAATTTTGTAATATACATTTATAATATATAAATTATTTAATGAGAATATTTCAGTGGATCATCTGGCCATTTACATCGCAACAATTTGGCACCAGTTTCTATGCAATGGGCTATTCGTAATCGTGAGTCAAGTACGCGTACTGCAGGCTTACGAGTGACGGGCGGCAGTAATTTGGTTTTTATCGATCCCGTATCTCTGAGACGTACCACTGCTACATCTGCCGTTGCAGCTGCACAAGAACCTATAACTATGGGAACCACTGCAAGTTGTTTGGCACGAGCTTTTGGAATTGTAATTCGACAGATTGCCGATCTATTAGTTATGATGCAAGATTACAAAACGTTGGCTCCTACTTTACCACGATTAATGGAAATTACCTTTCAAGATGCATTGAACTTACAGGTGTTTAATTTTACTATTCTCATGGATATTTCTTAAGTAGTCTTAATTTTATTACGAAGCTAATTTGATTAATTTAATTAATTTAATTACGAAGCTAAATGGTTTTTCTTTTCTTTTTTTTTTTTTTTTTTTTTTTTTTTCTTGCATTTGCAGTTATATTTAGAAGCACATTTGAAACCTACATGGGATTGGCTTTTAACAGTTATGGATGCTACCGAAGCACAATTAAGGTTTGGCGTGTCTTTGACGCGTAGCGCTGATCCGACACATCCTGAACATCCACTTAATAATGCTCCTTCACTTTCTGGCGGTAATTTCACTGGGTTATTGAGTTCAGCAGCTCTCTCTTTGACATTACAAGGAAATGCGAGTCGAAACCAACGCAGTGGTATTGCAACAAGCTCCAATATTTCTGCTCCTCAAGCTTCGACAAGACTTACTGTTGGTTTTGCTGGTGTTAGTGAACCTGCTAGGAATAGCAGAGAACGTGAAGGTTTGTGTGAAGATATGTTCCTATTGCTTTCTATATTTGTGCAGTTTTGAATTTTTCGTAATATAGCTAAATGTTCAGTTGATTTAATAACTTTCTATTTTATTCACATTAAACTGCCAGCTTAACCACCGAAGCTAGGAGCACGATTAATTTTTAAGTACAAACTGGATTCCTAAAAAGAAAAGTAATGACGCTTTTCGTGGTAAGAGAAACGAATAATTATATTTTGTTTACAGGTGGTGATTTGCATTCTGCTAGGCGAGAGTTTTTGTCTTACTGTTTATCTTTGATGCGTGCTCATAATGGAGAACACAGAGACAGTTTACCAGTTTTAGACGTTTCCGCGTTAAGACACGTTGCATATGTATTCGATGCTCTTGTGTATTACATGCGTTGTCTTTCTGAACCATTAACATCAAGAGGCGAAGCGCAAAAAGAGTCATCCAATTATTCAACATGGAATGATCAAGTTAGTAAACTATTTTATCTTGTAATATTATTTTATCTTGCATCAATTTTCTTTATTTTTTTCCTTAGGATGAAAATGATAATGATGAAGGAGAGGAATATAATTCTCCAGCACCTACTGCATTAGAAACCGATTCTGTGGACTACCCAGATTTACTTCAAGTTCCCATATGCGGGTCTGGAAATAACAGTAATTCTACACCTAAAGGAAGAAAACATCCTTTCTTTCAAAGATCAGATTCTACCTTATGCCTTGGTTGTCCGCCTCTCGATCCATTTGACACAGTTATGAGCGAAGCATTACCATTAGCTGATCAGCCGCATTTATTGCAGCCACATTCAAGGCGTGAGGATCTCTTTGGCATCCCACGACAGCCGACAGGCGCTGCCAACCAAAATCCATTAGCAGGTTTGCCTACAAGGCTCGGTCTCTCCGCACGTGGTGCTGACAATCAAAATAATTTGTCATCTCCTACATTCAGTCAAATCATTCCTGGAGCTACATTTGTTCCTTCAGAAGTAAGACGACCTTCTGCTTCTGCCGGAGATTCAGGATCTACAAAATTTGTTGTAATATTTTACGCTATCCTCATCATTTATATATATATATATTTATTTATTTATTTATTTATTTATTTATTTATATATATATATATTGATCATAAATAAATTATTATCTATTTCAGGAAAAGCCTAAATCATATCATCATGTATATGAAGGTCCAACACCTATGGTAACAGAACAAATAGACAGAGCTCCTATAATAGTATCTACCAATAATCAAAATGACTCTGGAAATAGTAAGGGTAAAGATGTATGTAAAACAAATAGAAGTGTTATAGTTAGAGCTGGAACTATATCCGTAAGTAATTCGTTTCATTAACACAATTTATTACTTTCTCATTCAGCTATATATTTATCATTAATTTTCATTTCACAAAGGAAACAAACCTGAACAAAGCTACTGCTCCTGAAGTATTGGTTGTTCCAACGGTTGAAAATCAGAACGTTTCTGAAGAAGTTGATCCAGCTGTAACTAGTCATGAAATTTCTGCACATGAAACAGTAGAAACAAGTCCAGTGGAATCTGCTAGAACTATATCAACTATTGGGACAAATATTTCACATAATATTCTATTAGGACGATGGAGATTATCATTGGATTTATTTGGTCGAGTTTTTATGGAAGATGTTGGTCTAGAAGCAGGATCAGTTGTATCCGAACTTGGTGGTTTCTCTGTAAAGGAAGCTAAATTCCGTAGAAATATGGAAAAGCTAAGAAATTCCCAACAAAAAGATATTACCTTGTCAAAGGTAATATTATTGATCATATAAAATATGTAATAATCTATATCACAGTTTTATATATCATACGATACTACATATTTACTCGTGGTATAAATATAGTAATAAATAAATATAAGTATCATGTGAATATAACAATTACTAGTAATTGAATATTTTATAATATGAATATTTCATAATTTTTATAGATTGAACGTGATAGAACTCAATTATTGGTGCAAACGATGAAAGAATTAAACACACAATATAATTTATATAACAAAAGAACTTCTAATGCTCCACCTTTGGCAGTAAATCGAGTAAAAGTAACATTTAAAGATGAGCCAGGTGAAGGTTCAGGTGTTGCTAGAAGTTTTTATACTGCAATAGCCGAGGTTTGTGATAATATTTATTAAGATTGTAATATGAGGAATTATTTAAAATGTATATTAATATATGTTATATTTTTCTCGTAATATTTAATGTTACTGTCAATCAATTTTATTTAAGAATTACACAAGTACAGTTTTAATAATGAAGACGAGTGGGAGATTGTAAATATGATGTATTTATTCAAATAGATGCATACCAAAATTCATGATTTATTTTTAAAATATCTTCTTTTTTTTTTTTTTTTTTTTGTTTCTTTTTTTATCTATTAAAATGTATGCATAAATATCGAAAGTCATCGTATTTACAATATCCTACTCGTCTCAGAGAAATAATCCGATTTTTCGTTATCTTTAGGCATTACTTGCAAATGAGAAACTTCCAAATCTTGAAGCAGCACAGGTTGGGTCTAAATACACACAATATAACGTTTTACAAAAATTAAAAAGCAGAGATCGCGATCGTGATCTTAGAAGACAGGTAGGTCATTCTATATTAAACGGGATCTATGAGGTTATGACGAATATTTCTTCATAATTTTAAATTTTACTTAAGAATCCTAGATCCTCCGGAAAATGTCGTGAAACACGTAAAGCATTATCCTTCGAAGCTCGTTCCTTTCATCCTTCAAGTTCTGTGGAAGGAAATAATGCATCTGGATCTGGTAGTTCATCATCCAATACACATCCTTTACCAGCCAGTCATCCAAACAATGATCATTTGACAATGCATCAACAACAACTTGGTGATAGATTATATCCTAAAGTAAGCATCCTTCTTAAAAACAAGATAAGGAAAAAAATATATTTTCTTTTTTTCCTTCTCTCTGTCTCTTTCTTTTTTTTTTCTTTTCTTTTTTTTTCTTTTTTATTTAGGTACATGCATTACGGCCTGCATTAGCAGAAAAAATAACTGGAATGCTACTTGAATTATCTCCTGCACAATTATTGATGCTCCTCGCTTCAGAAGATGCTTTAAGACAAAAAGTAGAAGAAGCATTTGAGTTAATTCATAGCCATAACCAAGACTTAACTAGCGAAGCACTTTTAGATCTTGATGTATTCAGTTTAACCGAACGTTGTGCAGCTAATAAGAAAAAGATAGAGAATAATATCATGGATGATGGAGACGATAACGCTCCTCTTTTCTATTCACCTGATAAAAGAGGCTTTTATACACCTAGACAAGGTAGAGCCAGTTATGAACGATTAAATGCTTTTAGGAATGTTGGCAGGTAAGTTATCTAGAAAACATTTATCTTCATAATTAATAATAATTTAAAATGTATCTAATATTAATCGCTTGATTTTCTTTTTATTTTTGTTTAATAGGTTGATAGGCTTATGTCTATTACAAAACGAGTTGTGTCCAATATTTTTAAATCGTCACGTTATTAAATATATTTTAGCAAGGCCGATACGTTTCCATGATCTTGCATTTTTTGATTCTGTAATTTATGAAAGTTTGAGACAACTCGTTATCGATGCTGAAACTAAAGACAGCAACAGTTTATTCTCCGCATTGGATCTTACTTTTAGGTAAATAAATATATACATAAAAAAAGGAGATATCTTCTTTGAAATATTGTCTATGCATCGATGTAATTTAATCTTCTTTTTTCTCCCCCTCCCTCCCTACTTTTAGCATTGATTTATGTCCTGAAGAAGGTGGTGGCTCGATTGAACTTATATCAAGTGGTCGGGACGTAGAAGTTACAGCAAATAATGTATATGATTATGTACGAAAATATGCGGAAGTCCGTATGATAAAGGTACAAGAGAAGGCCTTGCATGCAATGCGAGAAGGAGTATTTGATGTTTTACCAGAGGGAGCATTGGATGGTTTAACATCCGAAGATTTAAGACTGCTTTTAAATGGAGTTGGTGACATTAACGTGTCAGTTTTGATATCATACACATCGTTTAACGATGAATCTGGAGAAGCAACGGAAAAATTAGTAAAGTTTAAGCGATGGTTATGGTCCATTGTTGAAAAAATGTCACATGTCGAACGGCAGGACTTGGTAATCATTTTCTCTGATATTATGTGCTACGTGCACATAAAATTTATATAAATATCGAATTGTTCAAGAAACAAACAGAAATAACATTATTTATTTTTTCAATTATGTCTTTTGAAATTTAGACGTCTATTTTTTATTTTTTAATTCATATCTTTTTCAGGTATATTTTTGGACAGGGTCTCCTGCATTACCAGCGAGCGAAGATGGTTTTCAACCAATGCCAAGTGTTACGATTCGACCAGCCGACGATGCTCATCTACCAACTGCAAATACATGTATTTCTCGCCTATACGTTCCATTGTACAGCTCTCGTCATGTTTTACGGCATAAGCTACTTCTTGCTATTAAAACAAAGAACTTCGGATTTGTATGAATTTATCAAGTGATCATCATTCACACTTGCTCCAAGAGAAAAAGTCGCATTAATGATATTGACATAAGAAAATGGTTATGTGTTGTTTTTCTTTCTTTCATAGAAAAATTTATAACATTTATAAATTTATAAGGTGTAATTATGAATTATGATTTCCCTTATCATAAAGTGGTCTTCGTCTTGATAAGGATTTATGTTAAAGTGTCATATTTAGTCTTTATAGTGGTCCAATAAACTTTCCCAAAATTATGTTGTGCTAATCAATCAAGTAACCTGTATTTTCAAAGAAGTATTATCACATTCTATAGGCTATGTATAATATATTAACATTACATTTACTTAAATCGTGTAATATAAATCTTTTGGCTCGTTATCACGTATTATTCTTTTCATTTTTTTTTCTTTTTTTTTCTTTTTTTTTTTTTTGGCTTTTTACGACAAAAGCATGTTTGAAGACTTTTAAGAAATTCTAATGATCATACAATGAAAAAATTTTTTTATTAGGCTCATATAAGATGTAACATAAAATGACAGAAAATTGCGAGTTTTCAGATGCACACCATAAGAGTTTCTTGGACACTTGTTTGTTGTTAAATATAATACATATCAGTTTAAAAACGAGACTATGACACGAGTATCGAAATATAAACTATGCGATTTGACATCCATGATACTAAAATTTAAAATGTGTCGTGCCAAGATTTACCTTATAAAATGCAATGTAAAAATCATTAGATAACTAAAATATGTAATAGGAACAATACTTTCAAATGCTTTTTGGCATTATAATCTTTAAGAAAATACAGAACGGTACACTACAAGATCCTCAAGTGTGATGTAAACCAAATGAAAATTTTATTTTATTAACATAATTTCAGCTTTAATCGACGTAATTTTTTAATTTCGATATTTAAATCTTAACAATAATCCAAACCACTCAAAATTTAGTTTCTTTTTAAACTATTACATTGACTGTGTTAATGACTTGATCATCCAAATTAGCCAAATATTAAAATAATATTAAGGATGTCTAGCTGCCTATTTCGTATCGTTAAATATCTTCTTTTAACACGTTCAAAATCTTCAATTCTATCGTAAAACAATATCAACTCTGGTTATGTATGCTGTTTAGTCCTGGCATGCATTCATATACGTCTTTGCTTGTGTCTAGGATCGCAACAATGTTTTTCCAAAACGGTTGACCATTTTGAAAGAAAAATTCAATGTACAGTTTTAAATATATTTCCTAATCAATAAACTGAAATAGTAAAAAATAATCTATTATCTTTAATTTACTTAAAAAAAAAGACTAATGCTAATATGTATAATATAATAAATCTCATTATTTATAAATTTCTAAAAATCGTAAAGTTATATACAATAATTATATTATCCATTATGTTCCTGACAAAGTATTGATAGAAACTTATGTACAATGGTTACCTATTGACCACTTCCTGAACTGTTCTGGGGTAATTTTGCAGTTGTTTGACTTAATTGAGCCAATGTTTCTGGAGTAGCATGTGCTTTTAAGATTGAATTTTCAGCTTCCAATTGATTAATACGGTCCATAAGTTCTGCTATTTTTTCTTTTAATACCTCAACTTCTTCTCGTACGGCAAACATCAAATGACTCTTTACCAGATCCTATAAACATTACAGTATTATCGTCATTAGTTTACTTATTTATAAGAATTACATATATTTTCATTTCTTTTTAATTAAGAAAATTATTTACCATAGCTTGTTCAATTTTATTATCAATCGCTACTGCACTTGTTCCCGACACACTGTAACAAATTTTAATAATAAATTACAAGATACATTTAATGTATAATTAATAAAAAATATATGAAAATAATTAAGTATACAAACCTTTCATTATCTTCAAGGGTATGATGTTCATCGCTTCCTTGTGTAACTTCAGTTAATGATTCCAAGAGAGTAGCATCAGCCGATTGTGTCGCAGTAGTAGTAACAATGCCTGAAATAGAGTCCTGCTCTGGATCAGGTTGATGAAATGCTATAGTCCCTTGCTGCATTCCTGCCACAACATTTTGACAAGCAGCTGGCACTTGAGCCATTTGCACTTGAGTATTGCTACCAGAGGATTGTGTTTGCATCTGTGTCGCTGGCATAACTTGAGGCTGTACTGGCGGTCCTGGTGCATGAATAGTCGAGGAAGATTGTTGTGTACCTGTTTGAGGAACTTTATGTATACTTTGAATGCCCTGCATTCCTTGAACGGCAGTTAGTGGCTCGGAAATCTGAGTCATTGGTTTCTGTGTTTGCAATGGCTGTTGAGGTTGTTGCTGTTGTTGTTGTTGTGGAGGGTGTTGTGTTTGTTGTTGCTGCTGCTGTTGCTGTTGTTGCTGCTGCGGCGGATGTTGTGATTGTTGTGGCTGTTGCTGCTGTTGCGGTGGATGTTGAGTAACAAGTATATTTGGAGCTTGAGAAGTTGGAACAGAAGTTTGCTGCACTGATGAAGGACAAACAGTTTGACCGGGTAAAGATTGATTTTGCGTGCTCACTCCCAAATATGGATCTTCTTTAGAATGAGTCATATTTTGTTGAGGGGGAACACTATTACTACTAGTTTGAGTTATAATAGGTATAGAACCTTGAGGCATACTCTGAGGTTGTCCCAAATTATTTGGATGTGTGGGTTGTAAATTAGATGGCAACGTAGATCCCTGTCCTTGCGGTTGAGAAGCTAGCTGTTGCGCGGATGACTGAAAATATTGAGGAATTTGCGAAGGTGGTTGAACTTTTGCTTGCGTCTGAACTTGCGTGGGATTATGTTGTACAGTAGGGGGAATTGAACTGTTTACTGCATAATTTGCACTTGTAACTGTAGGATTGTTCGGTACACCAATTGATGAATGCACATCAGGATGAGAGGGGACTGTTCCATTGGCGTCAAGACTAATGCTCTTATCGTCAGATACGACAGATTGTTTAGATGCATCTGGGATTACAATTCCACTGTCTGTTATTCCATAAGATATGCACACCTCATTTGGATCTGATACTTTTGGGGTACCAATAGCTGTTGGTTGATTCACTGACGTATGATCCAAATAATCCATGCAGGTCCATCTACCTCTCTTGAATGGCTCTGTACTTTCGATTTTGACTACTTTAAAACGTTCATTTCTCCCATGTGAATGTACCTCTCGCAAATCAGCATCTTGCTTAGCATTACTCGATAGTAAATTAATAATATTGTTGTCTGTGACAGATGTAATGTCTAAAGTGTTGATATTGCTATCGTTGACCGAATTGTTGACACTATTTCCTTCTGAGGGTACAATGGCCAGTCCATATTGTGAACTGGTAGGAATCACCGGAGCAGTACTGAGAGCAGCATTACTGGTGTTGAAAAATACGTCCTCTTTAGAGAAAGTATCTTCCGAATAACTAGGCGTCTCGATATCGATGTCGGTAATACGCGAATGTTCCACAGAATTATCTTCTGTGTGGGATTCATCCAAATCGTCATTTGAGTCTTCGCCGGCATCGTTGCTCATACGACAACCGACTGTAACGCTTGTAATTTGAAAAGACGACGTCTTTTTTCGACACTGATTACTACTGGTCACGTTGCTTGAAGTGGTCAAGCTAACCGGCTGGTGTAGTTTGTCTGGCTCTCCTAACCGAATTGTCTCCGTAGTTGTACGATGCACTGGGTTAGATATCTTTCTACTACCATCCGACAGTTTATGCGATTTCCTGTGTACATTATCTGCCATTATTATAGGAACTTAGCATTCGAGAGCCACGATCTTTGCACTCGTTCTCCTCTCGCATGTTAAAACCGACATTGCTGCATGCCGGTGCCCGTTCGCTTCGATGACCAGTCGCGTAATCCGCGATCTTCACCGACGAACCTCAGGCAAAGCCGCCCCAACTCTCGGCAAATGTACGAAATAAAATCATATTCTGAGATTGGCAAGGTGTTGACAGTTCACCATTTCATCAATTTCACGGGAATGGAGTTCGTTCGCTCGAGTACCGTCCACTCGAAACGAAACTCGCACTGGGCAATACGAACTCTTTATTCCTTCACGGACAATTACAAGCCATTTAGTGTCATTCGTTTACATTACTATCTCAATGCAATTTTCATTGTCCACATCCTTCCTATTCTATTATAGTAAGTGAGCAGTTTAAAAATGGCTGCCAATTCACTCATAGAATTGCCACGAATTATATCTAGAGTATCTACGAACGTGTTCGTCAGCAAAAGTCTATTTCCATTAATGCGATCTAATCCCAAATCCACAATGACTTAACCTTCCAATTGCTGAGCAAAAATTTGGTATTTCCGGAAAATGGTGGACCGATCGTAAGGCGCCAAATTCCAACATTTATGTCACGTATACGTGTATCTTCTGCACTCTATCCCTAGAAAATTTTTGAATTCTAGTCGATCATTGCTTTATTCAAAAAATATTCTATATTCAATATTCAATATTTAACATCTTTTTTATATATGGTTAGCTTTAATTTTTTTATGAGTAGTTAACCTAATTGAAACTTTGGACTAAAATTCTCGTAAATATGAATTCCCAGAACGAGATCTACTAGGGATGTATAGCGTATATATAATATTTATTTCTCAGATTTGGACTTTTTTGTAATTAAAATTATGTTGAGAGTAATCAATGGACTTAAAAAAATCAATAAAAATATAGAATTAGGACAATCAAAAAGAAGAAAAATAAAACCTGACGCGTTACCTGGTAATAACCTTAAAATGTTATTATTTTTACTCCCATGAACGTTTAAAAATATTATATAGTTTTTATTTTAGTCTCATCTTCTAATTATATAAAAAAAATTTTAAATAAATTTTATTATAACTTTATTACAGTATTTAAATATCCCATCAGTAAGGCAGGTGATCGCAGAGTATATGTCTGGGGTCTTGCAGAACATGGAGCTTTAGGCACCATTGAAAAAACATTGTTCAAACAAGGCATAGCTTATCTTCCAATGCCAAGACGTTTAACATTTGCAGAAAAACATAAAGTAATAGATGTTGCATGCGGTTATGGTTTTACAGCATTTGCAATAAGTTCCTCAGATAAAAATATCATTTATGGTAGCGGAATAAACACAGATTCCCAACTTGGTAATCAAATATTATATTAAATAATAAATGCTAGTAAAATTGATATATTACTTAATATCTTTATTTCAAATTATGTTTCATTATTTAGGTTTACAAGAAGCGAATAAAATTTCTTTAAATGTAGTAACTTCTCCAAGACCAATAAATCTACCACTTAAAAATTCTACAGCTGACGTTATAAGTATAGCAGCTGGAAGGGCGCATTTATTAATATTAACAAATGAAGGAGTTTTTACATTAGGCAACAATGGATATGGTCAATGCGGTAGACCAATTATAATAAATGAAAATTATAGTAATAGTAATGTAGTTCATCATATATCTAGTATAAAAGGAAATCGTATAACTAGTGTAACAGCTGGCCAAGATCATAGGTATAAAACAAATAGTTATCATTGAGATTATCTACTTATATGTTTATACATATAAAAATTTATTAACATTGCTTATTAATATACATTATATCGTAGCATACTTTTAACAGAATCTGGTGAAGTGTATACATTTGGTTGGGGTGCTGATGGACAAACTGGCTTGGCACATTATCAAAATGAACATCAACCAAGTTTGGTTAAAGGGGATTTAGCAGGACAACATATAATAAAAGTTGCTTGTGTTGCAGATTGTGTATTAGCTCTTAGTGGTATATATTGATAATCAATATTTATGCTAAAGTTCATTCAGAGAATATATCTATGACAACCTTTTTTAATTGCTTCATTTTTAATTTTAAATATTAGATAAAGGGAAAGTGTTTGGATGGGGAAATTCAGAATACGGACAATTATTAATGGACAGTGATAATTATCAAGTAAACATTGCCACAGAACTGAATATACCTAAAGAAGTAGGATATATTGTTGACATTGCTGCAGGAGGTTGTTTTTGTATGATACTAAATTGTAAGAATAAAATATAATATTAACTAGTGAAAAAAAGAACAATAGAAAAATTTTTATTCATAATAATTTTATATTGTATTTTTCAGCTTCAGGAGAGGTTTATGTATGGGGATATGGTATTCTTGGACTTGGACCACAAGTACAGAGAGTTTTAAAACCTACACTAATTCCATCCACATTATTTGGTAATAATGCGTATTCACGTAATACTAAGGTAAAATTAAAGTTATTTAACATAGATTTGTGTACGTATCCATTTGATATAACGCAATCATTTTTATTCTTAGGTTACAAATGTATATTGTGGAATAAGTCATCTAGCAGCAGTAACAAATACAGGAGATCTATATATGTGGGGATGTAATAAATTTGGATCTTTAGGATTAGGCCATCATAATGATCAATTTTTTCCTTTCAAGGTAAGATGTGTATTTTGTACTGTAATTCTTCATACAGTTTGTATTCATTTCTTGTAATTTTATTTAAGGTGTCCATAGGAGCTCAAGTAAAAAAAGTTGCCTGTGGAATCGACCATACAGTAACACTTTGCAAGCCCTTCATTTAAAGGTACATTACACTTTTTTTTATTAAGTAATTGATTTATTTCTGGTATAAAATCTTCATAAAATTTCTTAAATATCTGTACATATGTAATACAAACTTTTAATATAATTTGTTGAATATGAAATGAATATAAAAAAATGAACAATTACTCGTCTTATGCTTAATGAAATAATAAGAAATAATTTCTTATTATTTGAAGGAAAATAGGTTCTAATTTAGTTAAAATATTTTAATTTGTTATATTTATTATCTATTAATTAATATGAGTTTTTAAAAGATGTTTAATAATAAATAAAATTTTTTTAATTTAATTTATAATGATTTTTTAGAAAATTATTAATTTGTAGTTTCATGTTTTGATCATGGATTATTTTTATAATAAAATAACTGTTCTTAATAAGATCTATTATTTGATAAAAGACAATATATTACTACTATCATCAAAACAATAGGATTGATTGCTATATTATTTACATTACTTGTGCATACTAAATTTTCGTATGAAATAGTATACTTTATCATATGTGGGTATCTACACTTGTTTTTATCTGAAATATAAAAAGAAATAGTTATTTAACTGTTCACTAATATTTTCACATAATAGTAATAAATAATTTCATGTACCTGTGCATTGATATGATATATCAGAAGAATTAACAGCTACAGATAAATATAATGGTTGACATTCATGAATAAAAGTAACATCACCACAAGAAATTGAAATACTATGTTCATTATTGTTTATTGACATGCAAGAAGCAGCTTGATTAGCTTCTGTTGCATTAACATGTAATAGATTTCTTGATGTGCATACTCTTAAAGGTCCCCATCCAGATCCTAGAATCTACAAAATACATTATTATTAAAATTGTACATGTAAATCTTTTAAGATTTTTTAATTTATATATATAAATTTTTAATAGGTTAAATACCTTTATTGTAGCTGTAGTTTCATGAGAAAAGAAATAATTAGGATGAAGTCTATAAAAATTAATTTTATGTGGTTGAATATAATCCACAAATGTATTTGAAGATCCAAGTGGGACATAATTTGCACCACACTGTGTATTAATTAACCTTTTAGGAACTGCAATTTTTTTGTCAATTAATATTTTTATATCATGCTTATTACAACATTTATTTATTTCATAATATTTTATGAATATTATATGTTGTATTTCATTTATATCTTACTTTGTTTTATTCTCGAAATCAATTTATCAAGCGGTGCCAAAGTATCTCTAGTATCTCCCAACCCTACTGAGAACAAATCTGTTGCAGAATTTTCTACTATATTTATCCATGTATCTTTTGATCCATAAGTTAAAATAAGGACGGTAGTATCTACAAGACCACATTTACAAATTAATAAGTAATAAAAAAGATCAAAGAATATATAACAAAATATACTGAGGAATATGTATAGAAGTTTTTGGTAACCTGGAATTTCTTCACGCATATATTTAAGTTGTTCTATACAATATTCTTTGTCAGATTGAAATAACTGTGCATTATATGGCATTATTAATACCACATTTGATGGTTTTCCTCCTATACCTTCACTACGCTCTCTATTCAGCTTATCGTACTCTAAAGTTCTTAACATTTTAATTGACTTAGATAGATTTAAACCTCTAGTAACTGTAAATAATTATTTTGATTTATTATTTCAGTTCTAGATGATGTAAATAACAAAGATCAAGTTTATCTAGTAAACATACCATTAGTATAATGAGATGAATTAAAACTGTAGAAATTTAAAATAGTATTAGTACTATTAATCATTGTATTTCCATCATAACCGTTAAGTATAGTAAAATTGCTATTGTACTGATTAATGTCAATTTTGTCTAATATATATCTGCAAGAGAAACAAAGATATGTAAATAGACATTTAACAAATTATTTAATTGTTTTTTTTTTTAACTTACGCGAGTATAGGTTGTAAAAATTCAAAAGGCCAATTTGTATCAAGAATAATAGTTAAATCCACAGAGACTGTAGTCTGATCAAATAAACGATCTGTTTCTTGACATTCTAAATCTTGGTTCATTGATGAAGCTATAAAAAATAAAAATAAATAAAAATTTGTTAAAAATTAAGTATATTGATCATGTGTATATGTATAATGAGAAGGAACAAGTTTATGTAATACTAACGTATATATGTTGATAATATATTTGCAGCATTAACAGCAAATTTTTCTATAATAGGTGCTTGCAGGGTTGCTCTTGCTAAATTTTCACTTAACACTAAAGATGCTCTATATGCCTATAATAAGAATAGTTTGTTAAATCATTTTAATATATTATTTTAATTTAATAAGAAATATATATATATATATATATATATATATATATAATTAAAAAAAATTATATTAATTAATTTACCTGTGCACACAATGTAGAATTAGGTGCAACATATCGAAACAAGGATCTACGATTACATGCTCGAATTGTAGAATTAAATAAGCCTGGAGCACTATAATACATATCCACAATTTGTGAAAGACGTAAGTTAGGTATTTTTGAATACCACGATTGAATTTCATTAGCAAGAATTAATCCATCTAGATCTCCTCTAATCTCAGCAGTCGTAAATTGAAGCTTTTCGAATCCATTTAGAAAATACCAACGTGGCATTGCAGTAGAATTCCAATTTCCATTTACTCCTATTTGTAATGTTTCTCCTCTAGGACCTTGTATAAGTGCAACTTCAGCTAAATCGCCTGTATAAATTTAATATTATTTTTCTTTCATATATGTAAATATAAATGTTGTATATAATTATCAAATTAATCCAAAATTATTTTAATATCTACCAGCTAATGTAGCTATCCATTTATTTTCTAAAGTTATATCAGATGAAAATGTAGTTTGTAGCATTTCATCTTTCAATACATCTCGAAGTATAATATTTTCTGGCTGTACTGCTGCAGCTATACCAGCAAGAAGTGGACCACCAGAAATTGATCCCCAACTATGAAATTATTAATCATGTGTATATAAAAAAAAAAAAAAAATTATAAAGGACAATTAATTTTATTTATTTTAAATAAAGTTTTACTTACGGAGTTTTAATTACTCCATTCTCTACGGGACATTTACTTAATACTGGTAGAGAAAATATTCTTCCTCTGTCAGGATGATTTGGCGGCAATTCTGGATACAATGAATTAGGATCTATTGCATTTTCTGTTGAGTCTTTCTTATTTGTCATTGTTTCTCTATATGATAATCAAAATTCTTATTAGAACATATTTCAATGAAATAAAAACATTTAAATTATATATTTACATTTCTTCCGGTGATAAAGTTTCAACATCTTTAACATTAATTTTTGAATTATCAGTTTCATTTCTGTTAATACTTCTAATGTTTCTGTATGGACTGTTTGCAAATCTACAAACAGTTCCTTCGTCACCTCTTTCCAAGATGTTCACACTACTTGACAACATAAAATGTAGTGTGCACTGAAATAAATAATCTCTATCATATTATTTGATCATATATAAGTTACAAATGATTTATAAAGAAAATATCATATGTATATTTATGATTATGATAAATATCATATAACTAATAAAAATTTCAATCCATGAAAATCTTACCCTTTCGATATCACTAATGCTATTATTAGGAAATAAAATAGCATTTCCTTGTATAAAACGAAGTGTTTTTGCATGACGAAAAAATTCATGGCCAGTTGGTGCAAAAGGTGATATACCATCTTGTGATATTACAGATGGGTTTTGACGTATACCATCTTGACGAAAACTACATATTGATAATATTTAAATATCAATAGGTATATCTCATATTATTTTTAAAATATTATAAACAGTAGAATCAAGAGAAATATTAAATATGTATTATCAGTGATAAATTTTGTTGACAATATGTGCATGTTTACCGGTGTAATATTGCAACAGACAAACTCCTGAGATCCATATTTAATCCTTCTGAATTTTCAATTTTTTGCAGTATTGCAATAAATGTGTTTAACGTATGAGGTAATCTATTATCCCTTTCTAAAAGATATTTATTTTCATAACATTCACGAAGAGAAGGTGATAGAGTACGCACAGCATTTTCTTGTGCATAGATGCCTAAAAAGTGACATTATCAATGCTATTTTTGAGATTTATCAGTACATGCAATGTATATTTATAAAGAATTAGAAAAATGAAAATTTTATATCAATTACTATTTACCTAGATTGTAGACAAAACCCATGATAAGTAAATAAAATATCTTCATCATTTTTATAGTAACACAATAAAACACAATAGATCTGTAAGCATATAATATGTATACTAATTGTAAAAGTTATAATTTATATTAAATGATAAGTAACTAGTTATATTAAATTATAAAATAAAATTTAAGCTTTTAATAAAATTTTTAATGTTCTACTTTTAAAATGTTTTTAATAATTTTTTACAACTTACATTTAATTATAACAACTATTTTTTTAATTGTTACACAAAATCTATTATCTTTGCTATTCTTCTTTAGAAGGTACTACACCTCCTTTTTTACACACGTAGAAATATCTACTATCACTATCTAAAGATAAGATATGGAATATTGTGAGTAACATGCCCCCTTCTTATTATATAGGTCATACTTACGTGAATAAGACTAATTTTTAAGTGATAAAAAAACAAAGAACATTTGTTTTCACTTAAAAATCGTTTAATACATTAAAAAAGAAATGTTTTGACTATAACATATGTTGTATGAGATATTTATAACATAAATCTTTTATTTTCTATCTTGTAAGTATTATTTATCTATGAACAATATTACACATTCTAATAAATAATTCATTTTTATTAATATTTTATTAACATTTTATTAACATTTCATTATATACTTATTTCATTGACTTTATAAGTAATTAAGAAATGTAAATAATATGATTTTTTGCAGAGATATCATATTTATATATCTATCTTATCAAGATTAAAAATAAAGCATTATCTTACTCTATCTTTCTAAAACATAGTGATTCATTGTGGAGTACGCACAGTATTACAACATGTGTGAGATACTTTTTCAGTGATATAGTGAATTGTTCTAAAATGTTAGTGTACAAAATTTGGTTTCTTTTATGCTTCAGTATGTACTATACATTTATATTTTTTTTTTTTTATAGAAAATTGTAAATATAATATCTTTATATTAAAAAGGTATAACCTTAGGATTATTTTGCATTTTTTAGGATATTGTGTTATATACTCTCAAGTAACTATACCAGAGACACTTAAAGAATGCTACATAAATCGTACTAAAAATGAAATTTTATTGCCCTTAAATATACGTACATTCATTGACATTTTACGAAAAGCTGAAATAGAAACTTTTACTACTATGGATATTAGAACATTCTCATCATCGTTGCTACATAGGTACAAGAATACACCTAATTTTAATTAGTAATAACTTCATAAAATGTCAAGTAAACAACGTTACTAATTATATATTAGATTTAAATTTGATGGGGTTGAATACATTGAAGGCTTGCATGAAACTGAAGGAATATTGCCATTTATTGGAAGTGGAACACAACGGACAAAAAATAAAATAATAGAAGAATTAGTTCCAGGCGATGCAGATGCTTTTCCTTCTAAAATACTCTCACAGATAGAACGATGCACTCTTCATTTTGCCATCTCAAACACTGTAAACGAATATAAATCTAAAAATACAAACAGTATGTGCCAAGAAATCGGGAATCGAGAAAAATTAACTGGTAATATCTTATTAATGCAATTAAATTTAAAATTGTCAATTTATAAAATAATTTTCATAGGAAGAACCATATCAATTAATGCAATAGACTGTCCAAGAGAATATGGAGTTATTCTTACTCCATATGGTACAATTGCTCCTGGAGCTATTATAGGAGCAATAGCTGCGAGTTTACAACATCAAAATGTTATTTTGAATCAATTACTTGCATCACCAGCTGTAACTTTTACAAGTATATTATTAAAATATTATTTTTTGTAAGATAATATTTAAAAAAACAAAACTTGCATATAAATCTCTATTATTATTAATTTCTTATTATTATCTTAATTTTAATTATAATCATTAAAGATGTAAATTACAATGAAGATCAGATTGATCTTATTATACCAAAAGATCAATTGATCAATGAAAGATCAATGTGGCAGCAATCTATAAATACATCACAAATGTCAATTGATAATGTATGGCTTACTACAATTGCTGGTAAGAGATATTTATATATTATAACGATAATAATAAATTGTTATACGAAACATAAAAAGATTTAAAACATAAAATTAAAATTCGTATTTAAGGTGATTTAGGTGAAATGGTAATTTATCAAGGGCCTTTAGTAGAAGAAAAAATGACATTAGGAGTAACTGGCTTTTGGAATAGTACTATATATCCTAACATTTATTATCTTACAAAAAATCCTGATAGCTATGATGCAACACGAGCTGAAATAGTTGGTGACATTGATGGTAAACTGGCTGTAATAAAATAAACTATTATTAGATCGTAATTTTCTAGTTGTTATATAAATTATGTATATTTTTTAGGTTTAATACTTGCACATAATTTACAAACATGGATTGATAATTTTAATAGTCTTCGTCTTAGTCAAATTTTTGACATGTATTATTCTGATCAAGGCATTAATTTTGATTCAAATATTAAAGCTTGTAATCGAAAACTAGCTTTTACACAAGTTACATCAAAAACTATTTTAAGAGAACAAGTACGTTCAAGATTAAATTATTAATTATTAGTGGGTATTATAATATGAAAAAAAAATCACGAACATTTTATATTATAGACACATGCTGTATCATATTTATTAGCATATCGTAATAGCATAGCATATATATCCGATGAGGCATTAAAACGACTGATTAACTATGCTGTTGATATATTTACAAATTATACAGAAAAACACTTACTTACAGAATCACATTGTTATAATAAAAATATTCAATTACAAGCAGAGGTAATAATTGTTTTTGATGGTGCATGGACCCCGGATTATACAAAGGATTTTATTTCGTAAGTATACACAAATGTATTTATACGTAACTAAAAAAAAAAAAAAAAAAAAAAAAAATGTAAATAATTTTTTGTCTTTTAATACTTCTTCAGAGTTCTATTAGAAGATTTAGATGTATCAATATATGGTTCTAAAATGGGTATATTACATGGTTCAACAGGAAATTGGTTACTTAACGTCACCAATAGTCCATCATTTGCATATGAAACTATATACAATTTTACAACAGTATCATGTAAGTTTTTATAATTTATTTATAAGATATTATAAATTAATTAAGAACTATATTTTTCACAAGTTAATTAAAAACTATATTTTTTAATATTATTTAAAGAATTATTTTCAGGGCCCAGTCAATTAAATTACACCAAAACACTTCAAACAATATTTACTCATTTAAATATTACATTGCAAGAAAATCAGAAAAATCATATAATTGGTAATTTAGGACAAGTCATAATTTTACTAGTTCCATTAGCATATATGACCGATACAGAAATAAGATCAGCTCTAATGTTATTACAGCAAATCAAATTATATTACCCAGGTAAATTGTCTTTGGTGTTATTCTAATTTGTAGCATTAATACACTAATGTTGATGCATTTTTTTTATATACACAGATGTACATTTCTTATATTATACATCAGAGTATAATGCATATTTATTCCAATCTTTTATAATATCAAAAGAAGATCATTTAATAAAAACTTTGCAAATTGATGATATTATTGAATATTTTAATACAGGTATATATAATTATAGTCATATTAACACCTATGATGTAATAAATATTCATATTAATGTATTTTTAGTATCTTGGCTATTAAGGCCTTTACCAAATATAAATACAAATACTGAAAATTATAAAAATCAAATGGAAAATTATGTAGCTCCATCACAATCCGTTTTATATAAATTACATTCACACTGGAGAAAAAATACAAAAAAAACAACTGTTACAGTGTGTATATTTATTTTTCTTTTTATGATATATCTATATAGTTCTTTAATAAATTAATTTGATTATATTTTAGTTTCATAATGTTGGGTATGGTGAAATCAAAGTGTGCTCTTGGATTCAGTTTAATGATGTAGAAAAAAAATATAATGAATATTGTAAAGATGCAAGTGGACATAAAGATATTATATTGACAGATTATACTTTCTGTCCTGAAAATAAACTTTGTCCTGACATATACTATCGTGTACAGAATGTAACTTCTTTACGTAAATGCACAGGTATGTAATAAATGAATAATTCAATTATCTATTAATAAATTATGTAATAAATTAATAATTTAGTTTCTATTTTATAGAAAGTCTTAACCAATTAATATACGAGCATTAGATGTAAACATTGTATTTTTAATGATTAAGAAAACTACACATATTTTTTATTTCAGAATTAGAATGTAGAACACCTGATCATGTGCGATATATCGTCAGAATAGAAAATACATATTATAGGAGTGGTGCAAACAGAGATATAATAACCACAATACTTTCGACATGGATTTTTCCTTTATTTATAATTTTTAAATAATACATTGTATTAAAATTATCAACCACTTTTTGTATTAAAATTGTATTAAAATTTTCGTTCCTATCATATATTACTTCAATGACAGTTATGGTTGTTCACTAACTTTTGTTCGAAGCGTGTGTAACATCAGCGACAGGTATAGACAAAATATGAACTGTGAATACAGGAATGGAACGCTGTCCCCACCAAGCGTCTATCGTATCGGTGTATAAGCTTGGTTGGTTATTCTCCTTTAACGCGTGTATAACTATTGCTTTCGTGTGGGTTCAAACGGTTCAGTAAGTAAATTCACACTTTTCAGTTTCTCGTATGTATATCCTTCTTTGATGAAAGCGTGCGTTTCGCAGTGATTCATGTTAGGTACGACTTCGGTACGTAGTTGTTTCACGATAGAGGATAAGGAATAATAAACATAATTAACACATATAATAATTAATATATTTATTTGCGTGTAGATGATTACATACAATGTAAAGTGATATACAATTAATCTTTATAGAATATGCAGCCATTCGCTCGATAATATTTGCATTATAATATTTACAATTAGACTTTGCAAATATTAACGACCCAGGTCTCACTACGTGGAAGTTGCTGCATGTGGAGACCCACGGACTGACGGTGACTCTACTCTAAAATCCGCGTTCCGCGATACCGATCCGCGATACCTTTCCGCTTCAATGCATTGGCTTCTTAACTAACAGGGTATGCGTAGCTTAGCTACTACACACCTCTTACAGATAGCTCCACCATTTGCACCGTCCACTTCAGACATAACGGATTATTAAGCACATCCGAATTCGTGCTTTCCGAATTTCGAACAAACAAAGCGCACTTCTTAGAAATACTAATCGCGTCGCGACACTCACGTGTGTGTTATAATTACGTAGATTCTACTATTAAGCCGAAATTCGCGAAGTACCCCCATCGAGAATTTTAAAGAAATCAAACGAAGTCCACGGTAGGACCTTTAATCGCGCCCGAACACCCACGCAAGTGTTAGAAAAACGGTGACTCTACTCTAGATTCGCGTTTTCGATACGAACAATCAAACGAAGTTTAATCGCGCCCGAGAACACCAACGCCTGTGCCCGCCGACACGCGCGTCAGTGTTCTTCCTATCCTTCCCGTATTCGCGAGTAAAAATCGATGATGAATCTTGCCATGCGATGTACCATCCGGCCGCAGATGAACCTATCCCTCGATGATCTATACTGTAAAAGAAAAAGCTAAAAAGAAAATAAAAAGACAATAAAATATATAAAACAGAAAATAGTATATATATACATATATAAAATACAATTAGAAAATATATATAAATAGATAAGAGACCTAGAAAAAGAAACGAAAAGAGGAGCAGCATGCACCATCCCATGGGTCCTACCTAAATCTTAAAAATCATAATTAATAAAAATATAATAAAAACATAATTAAGAACATAATCAAAAACATAATTAAAAACATAATTAAAAACATAATTAAGAACATAATTAAAAACATAATTAAGAACATAATCAAAAACATAATTAAAAACATAATTAAAAACATAATTAAAAACATAATTAAAAACATAATCAAAAACATAATTGAATACATAATTAAAATGAAATAACATATTAATAACATAATTGAAAACATAATTGAAAAATAAACATATGAGATAGAAAAGAGAGCCGGAGAACGAAAAGAGAGCCGAAGAATGAAAAGAGAGCCACAGAAAAGAAAGGAGAAACAATTCCACACGATGCTGAGACAGCAACCCGCACAGAGGCCCTCACCCATGGGCCCCTCCCATGGGTCCCACCCGAGATATATAAAAAAAATTAGTGAGTGTAAATAAAAATAAATAGAAGTGACAGCGAACATAAAAGTATGATAGATAAATTTCCTTGTCGTTCTGTAAGCAATTATTGTATAATAAATTCTGTTATATTTCTTCTTTCAAAGTATTATTAGCTATATAAGATGGAAATATGTTAATGTTTAGTTGGAATTAGATTAAAAAAATTATGGAAAAGTAATACAATATGCAGCCATTCGCTCGATAATACTTGCATTATAATATTTACAATTAGACTTTGCAAATATTAACGACCCAGGTCTCACTACGTGGAAGTTGCTGCATGTGGAGACCCACGGACTGACGGTGACTCTACTCTAAAATCCGCGTTCCGCGATACCGATCCGCAATACCTTTCCGCTTCAATGCATTGGCTTCTTAACTAACAGGGTATGCGTAGCTTAGCTACTACACACCTCTTACAGATAGCTCCACCATTTGCACCGTCCACTTCAGACATAACGGATTATTAAGCACATCCGAATTCGTGCTTTCCGAATTTCGAACAAACAAAGCGCACTTCTTAGAAATACTAATCGCGTCGCGACACTCACGTGTGTGTTATAATTACGTAGATTCTACTATTAAGCCGAAATTCGCGAAGTACCCCCATCGAGAATTTTAAAGAAATCAAACGAAGTCCACGGTAGGACCTTTAATCGCGCCCGAACACCCACGCAAGTGTTAGAAAAACGGTGACTCTACTCTAGATTCGCGTTTTCGATACGAACAATCAAACGAAGTTTAATCGCGCCCGAGAACACCAACGCCTGTGCCCGCCGACACGCGCGTCAGTGTTCTTCCTATCCTTCCCGTATTCGCGAGTAAAAATCGATGATGAATCTTGCCATGCGATGTACCATCCGGCCGCAGATGAACCTATCCCTCGATGATCTATACTGTAAAAGAAAAAGCTAAAGAGAAAATAAAAAAACAATAAAATATATAAAACAGAAAATAGTATATATACACATATATAAAACACAAATAGAAAATATATATAAATAGATAAGAGACCTAGAAAAAAAAACGAAAAGAGAAGCGGCGTGGGTCCTACCTAAAGCTAATAAATCATAATTAATAGAAATATATTATGAACATAATTAAGAACATAATCAAAAACATAATTAAAAACAATTAAAAACATAATAAAAAACATAATTGAACACATAATTAAAAAAATAATTGAAATAAACAGCATAAATAAATATTAAGCATACATAATTAAAAGTAAATAACATATTAATAACAAAATTGAGAACATAATTGAAAAAGAAAAAGATGAAATGGAAAAGAGAGCCGGAGAACGAAAAAAGAACCCCAGAATAGAAACAATTCCACACGATGCTGAGACAGCAACCCGCACAGAAGCCCTCACCCATGGGCCCCTCCTATGGGTCCCACCCGAGATATATAAAGGATAATTAGTGAGAGTAAATAAAAATAAATAGAAGTGACACGGACATAAAAGTATGATAGAAAAATTTCCTTTTCGTTTCTCCAAGAAATTATTGTACAATATATTTCAGTTAAATTTCTTCTTTTGAAGTATTATTAACGATATGAAGTGGAAAAATATTAATTTTCAGTTGGAATTAGATTAAAAAGATATTGAAAAAGTAAAAAAATATGCAGCCATTTGCTCAATAATACTTGCATTTAAAAATTTACAATTAGACTTTGCAAGTATTAACGACCCAGGTCTCACCACGTGGAGGTTGCTGCATGTGGAGACCCACGAGCTAACGGTGACTCTACTTTACTCTAAAATCCGCGTTCCGCGATACCGATCCCTTATGCCTTCCGCTTCGGATATTTAGGGCGACTTAGCTAACAGGAGGTATATAGCCTTAGCTACAGGGACCCCACTTACAGAGAGCTTTACCGTTCAACACCCTCGCCTCGGGCATAACGAATTATTATGCACATCTGAATTCGTGCCTCCGAATTTCGAACAATCAAAGCGCATTAATCGCGTTCGCGACACTCACGTGTGGTATAATTACGTAGATTCTACTGTTCTATCCAAATTCGCGAAGTAATCTAATCGAATTTTATAAGAAATAAAACGAAGTCCCCGGTAGGACTTTCAATCGCGCACGCGAACACTTACGTGAGTGTTAGAAAAACGGTGACTCTAAGTTGAAATCCAAAGCGCACTCCGAATTTCAACACTAAAACGAAGTCCATGATAGGACTTTTAATCGCGCCCGGACACCCACGCAAGTGTTCGAAAAACGGTGACTCTACTCTAAATAAACTAATCGAATATTCGAGCAAACAAAACGAAGTCCCCGGTAGGACTTTTAATCGCGCACGCGAACACTCACGTGAGTGTTAGAATAACGGTGACTCTAAGTTGAAATCCAAAGTGACATATGTTAACCGGTATTTAGACTTTCCATGATATTTGTCGAGATTTCCGCCCCGCTACCAAATATAAGGATTGTCATAACATCAGTTAACTATGTACAGCACTACAAGGTAAACCGTTCGCGCACCCCGAATTTCAACACTAAAACGAAGTCCATGATAGGACTTTTAATCGCGCCCGGACACCCACGCAAGTGTTCGGAAAACGGTGACTCTATTCTAAAAAAAACGCGTTCGCGAGGTAATCTAATCGAATATTCGAGCAAATATAAACGAAGTCCCCGGTAGGACTTTTAAGTCGCGCCCGCGTACGTTCACGTGAGTTTTAAAAAAACGGTGACTCTACTCTAAATTCGCGTTTTCGATACGACCAAATCAAACGAAATTTAATCACGCCCGCGAACACCCACACTTGTGCCTGCCAACACGCGCGTGAATGTTCTCCTATCCTGCCCGTATTCTCGCGTAAAAATTGATGATGAATCCTTCCATGCGATGTATCATCCGGCTGCAGATGGCCCTATCCCTCGATGATCTATTCTGAAAAAAAAAATAGCTAAGGAGAAAATAAGAGAAAGAAAAGAAAAGACATATTGAATATCGCTGCATGATTACTCAATCATCTCTGAAAAAGAAAAAAAAAAGATGAATGACAGAGAAAAAAAATATATAAAATAGAAAATAAATACGTATAAATAGACAAGAGTGCTGGAGAATGAAAAAGCTCTGCACGATGCTGAAACAGCTGCCCGCACCATCTCATGGGACCTACCTAAAACTTATAAATCATAATTAATAAGAATATATTAATAACATAACTGAAAACATAATTAAAAACATAATTAAAAAGAAACAAAATAAATGAATATTAAGAAAACATAATTGATAAGAAACAACCTAAATAAATATTAAGAAAACATAACTGAAAAGAAATAACTTATTAATAACATAACTGAAAACATAATTAAAAAAGAAAAATATGAGATAGAAAAGAAAAAAAAAGAAATGCAGTTCTATACGATGCTGAGACAGCAGTCCGCACCTTTTCATGTGTCCTACCTAAAATTTATAAATCATAATTAATAAGAATATTTTAATAACATAATTAAAAACATGATTAAACACATAATTAAACATATAATTAAACACATAATTAAACACATAATTAAACACATAAATAAACACAAATAAACACAAATAAACACATAATTAAACATATAATTAAAAAGAAACAACATAAATAAATATTAAGAAAACATAACTGAAAAGAAATAACTTATTAATAACATAACTGAAAACATAATCAGAAAAGAAAAATATGAAATAGAAAAGAGAAAAAAAGAGATGCAGTTCTATACGATGCTGAGACAGCAACCCGCACAGAGGCACACCCCCATGGCCCATCCCATGGGTCCCACCCGAGACTATAAATCATAATTCATAAGAGTATATTAATAAGATAGAAAATAAAAACAAGAAAAATATAACTTAAAAAAGAGAGCTGCAGAAAGATAAGAGAATAGAGGCAGCTCTACATGATGCTGAGACAGCAACCCGCACAGAGGCCCTCACCCATGGGCCCCTCCCATGGGTCCCACCCGAGATTATAAATCATAATTAATAAGAGTGTATTAATGATATAGAAAATAAAAACAAGAAAAATATGACTTAAAAAAGAGAACCGAAGATAGATAAGAGAATAAAAGCAGCTCTACATGATGCTATGACAGCAACCCGCACAAAGGCCCTCACCCATGGGCCCACCCCATGGATCCTAACCGGGATATATAAAGGATAATTAATGAGAGTAAATTAGAATAAATAGTAATGACAGTGAAGAGAATTTTCTTTGCGTTTCAATTTTAAATCGATAGTATATCTATTAATCAATAGTATATAGTAGTACATGTATATGCTCTTTATAACGTTGTTAAGAATATTCTGTTGTTTAAATATTAATTAATTATAATTTTCGTACATCTTATATTATTTAAATGTTAAGATAATCTTCTTTATTAATTATACGAACGATAAAATTCTGAAATTAATTTAATTAACTTAAGAAAAATAAAAGATTAATTAAAAAAATAAATGAAATATGTTGAACACTGAAATAAAGAAATATTATTTTCTCTGAAAGAAATATTATTATATCTATTAATCGATAGTATATGATTTATACAAGTACATGATTTTTATAACGTTGCTAAAAATATCCTATTGTTTAAATAGTAATTAATTATACTTCACGTATATCTTACATTGTTTAAATTTTAAAATAATCTTATTTATTAATTATTCCTTCCCGCCTTCGTGATCCCACGTCCTGGAATTAGCTGAAAAAAAATAAGGAAAGAAAAAGAATATATTAATTATACGAACGATAAAATTCTGAAATTAATTTAATTAAACTTAAGAAAAATAAAAGATCAATTAAAAAAAAAAATGAAATATGTTGAACACTGAAATAAAGAAATATTATTTTCTCTGAAAGAAATATTATATTACTTTTACATTTCATAAATATATGATTTTAAAATAGAACTTGATTTTGTTAAAATAAAATTATGAATTTAACTGAACTTTAGAAAAGAGAAAATGTGCAAAATTTATCAATCGACTTTAACGTAAAATTTGATTTTATTAAACTAGAATCATAAATTCAATTAAATTTTAGAAAAGAGAAAATGTGTAAAATTTATGTCTTAAGTTTAATATTAAAAATGTATAAAATATGAAATAATTCTATTCGCGTAAGCGTGGCAATGTGGAAATGTTATTTACGGAATGTTACTTCGTCTCAGTTTTTTAAATCTACACCCTTATACCCATCACCATAAGGAGCATTTTGAGTGACAACATGGTAAAATTAAAATACGATAAAGAGCCATTCTCGAAAATTTCCAATGAATTTTCGAAAATAACTCAATAATTTGATAATTGTCCTCTTGAGCCACAGTTTGTAAGAGCCTCTTTGACATATAGCATCTTGTTTACTTCGTGCCCTAATCAAATCGAATATTCTTCAGAAACTGTAACGACAAAATTTTATTCGAAATTATAAGATATAAAAGAAAATCTTTACACAATTATTGGTAGCCTAAAAAAAATTTAAATTAGTATATTAATTGCTGAAAATCCTAAGCTAAAAATTAATTAATTTATCATCTAGGCTTACGGACTACGTCTCTTTATTTTTTAACAATCATTCTACACGATTTTTCTCTTTCAAAACCAATGACTCTATCGAGACTTTTATTATATCAATTTAAATCGATTAATTATTTAATTAATAATTATTTAAAAATATAAAGCAAACCCTTGGACGTTCCTTCTTACAAGCGAATATTTTAATCATTGTAATAAAATCATCCACAGTTTCGTTTGTAATCCAGAAACTATCCATCGCGAATGTCTTCTTGCTCATTCTTTGTTAGAATTCATGAATATCAATTCTTTACTTATTACCGCGCGAGAAAAATATTTAAAAATTATTTTAAATATTCAAAATTTGTAATAATTAATAAACGCGTTTGAACAAGAAGACTCTATCCTGATCTAATAAATAAATCAATAAATAAAAAACCATTCACAAATAAATCTCTGAAGAAATTTTTACTTGTGGTCACTCAATGCTCTTCTACTAATTAATTACAACCAATCACTCGTGCCGATTCGGACATTTCGTCCTCGACATGATTGAGTGATCGGAGGGACTTAAAAATTCACTCACTACTTAAGAAGTTCTGCGATGGCTCCAAAACACTCGATTTAGGTCAAAAATGAGGATCGATGATTCGTAGGTGGTTCATGAAAATGTAGTAGGCCGACATTGAAGATGGATGAGATCCTCTTCAGTGATGCACTGATTCTAATTCGCGGCAGGTATTTATTAACGGACGTTCACTGAATTTAATTCGCGAAACTCTACTGTCTTTTATAAATACAGTCTGTGCGACTGTTAAAAAACAAAAATACTTCGCGAACAAACACTGACTGTAAAAACTGCATTGCACGCAGTTGATGCAAAAACATTTCTTATTTAAATCGCGAAGTGCGAACGAACAAACAGTGCTTCTACTTGGCGATATTTTTATTTTACCGATAAAAACATTCGATTATTTGATTGCTACGCGCGCGATTGCAAGGAACTTCTGAAACAGAAAAATACAAACAAAATAATTAGTAACACTGTTATAATAAGAAACTGTATAAATTATTCAAAAAATGTGTAATATAGAAATATACTTACTTTAAGTCTTCATTGTCACTATGCAGAAAAGATATCTTCAGAGAGCTTCGATTATTACTCGTCGGAATCCAAAAAAAGACTGATCCAGTAACAGTTGCAGTCGATCAGAGATTTGATTTTGTTGAAGTCACACAAAGGAACGCCAATTCAAAACTTAAATATACTGTAAAAAAATTTTTTATTATTTTAGGCTTTTCGCACATAACGATATTTCTAATGTTTAAACGAATGTACTATTGTTTAAATATTAGTTTATTGAACTTCGTATACATTAAGAATAGTGCAAATAATTAAAAATTACCGAAATTATTAATATATAATTCACCGCGTGTAGAAAGAGGGAGACTCGATGTGCACTAGTCGGATTCCATACGAAAACTAACTCGCGAATCGTCAAAGTTAATCGAAGGACCGTTTATGTTTATTTTGCAGAAGGCCAACAAACCCGAGATTAAAATTTTGAAGTATTGGAATCTTATATCAAAATTATTTTAAGTTTCTCGCGTGTGTCTGGATTTTTAATGTTTAAACGAATCTACTATTGTTTAAATATTATTTAGGTGAACTGTGTGTACACTATTTATTGTTTAAATAATTATAAAATACCCGGAAATATTAATTTAAAAATTTTCGCGATTAGAAGTAAAGTATCGATGTGCACTGGTCGGAGTGCGAAAGAAAACTAACTCACGAATCGTCAAAGTTAATCGAAGGACCGTTTATGTTTATATTGCACAAGGCCAACAATCCCGAGATTAAAATTTAGAAGTACTGGTACTTTATATTAAAATTATTTTAAGTCCAACGAGCGTTTCCGGCTTTTTAATGTTTAAACGAATGTACTATTATTTAAATATTATTTAGGTGTACTGTGTGTAGACTATTTATTGTTTAAATAATTATAAAATACCCGAAAATATTAATTAATAAGTTATCGCGATTAGAAATAAACTATCGATGTGCACCGGTCGGAGTCCGAAGGAAAACTAACTCGCGAGTCGTCAAAGTTAATAGAAAGACAGTTTGTGTTTATATTGCACAAGGCCAACAATCTCCAGATTAAAATTTAGAAGTACTGGTACTTTATATTAAAATTATTTTAAGTCGAACGAGCGTTTCCGGCTTTTTAATGTTTAACGAATGTATTATTGTTTAAATATTTTTTTATGTGCTCCCGGTACAGTATTTATTGTTTAAATAATTATAAAATACCCGAAAGTATTAATTTATAAGTTTTCGCGATTAGAAATAGAGTATCGATGTGCCACGGTCGGAGTCCGAAGGAAAACTAACTCGCGAGTCGTCAAAGTTAATAGTAAGACAGTTTATGTGTATATTGGACAATGCCAACAATCCCGAGATTAAAATTTAGAAGTACTGGTACTTTATATCAAAATTATTTTAAGTCCAACGAGTGTCTCCGTCTTTTTAATGTTTAAACGAATGTACTATTGTTTAAATATTATTTAGGTGTACTGTGTGTACACTATTTATCGTTTAAATAATTATAAAATACCCGGAAATATTAATTTATAAGTTTTCGCGATTAGAAATAGAGTATCGATGTGCCACGGTCGGAGTCCGAAGGAAAACTAACTCGCGAATCATCAAAGTTAATATAAAGACAGTTTATGTTTATATTGCACAAGGCCAACAACCCCGAGATTAAAATTTAGAAGTACTGGTACTTTATATTAAAATTATTTTAAGTCCAACGAGTGTCTCCGTCTTTTTAATGTTTAAACGAATGTACTATTGTTTAAATATTATTTAGGTGTACTGTGTGTACACTATTTGTTGTTTAAATAATTATAAAATACCCGAAAATATTAATTTAAAAATTTTCGCGATTAGAAGTAAAGTATCGATGTGCACTGGTCGGAGTGCGAAAGAAAACTAACTCACGAATCGTCAAAGTTAATCGAAGGACCGTTTATGTTTATATTGCACAAGGCCAACAATCCCGACAGTTAAAATTTTGAAGTATTAGTATTTTATAATAAAATTATTTTGTTTCTCGCGCGTTTCTGTCTTTTTAATATTTAAATGAATCTACTATTGCTTAAATATTAATTTATGTTACTACGTGTACGTTAAAGATCGTTTAATTAATTTAGATATTATCGAAAATGTTAATTTATAAGTTTTCGCGATTAGAAGTAGAGTATCGATGTGCACTGGCCGGAGTGCGAAAGAGAACTAACTCACAAATCGTCAAAGTTAATCGAAGGACCGTTTATGTTTATATTGCACAAGGTCAACAATCTCCAGATTAAAATTTAGAAGTACTGGTACTTTATATTAAAATTATTTTAAGTCGAACGAGTGTTTCCGGCTTTTTAATGTTTAAACGAATGTACTATTATTTAAATATTATTTAGGTGTACTGTGTGTAGACTATTTATTGTTTAAATAATTATAAAATACCCGAAAATATTAATTAATAAGTTATCGCGATTAGAAATAAACTATCGATGTGCACCGGTCGGAGTCCGAAGGAAAACTAACTCGCGAGTCGTCAAAGTTAATAGAAAGACAGTTTGTGTTTATATTGCACAAGGCCAACAATCTCCAGATTAAAATTTAGAAGTATTGGTACTTTATATTAAAATTATTTTAAGTCGAACGAGCGTTTCCGGCTTTTTAATGTTTAAACGATGTACTATTATTTAAATATTATTTAGGTGTACTGTGTGTAGACTATTTATTGTTTAAATAATTATAAAATACCCGAAAATATTAATTAATAAGTTATCGCGATTAGAAATAAACTATCGATGTGCACCGGTCGGAGTCCGAAGGAAAACTAACTCGCGAGTCGTCAAAGTTAATAGAAAGACAGTTTGTGTTTATATTGCACAAGGCCAACAATCTCCAGATTAAAATTTAGAAGTACTGGTACTTTATATTAAAATTATTTTAAGTCGAACGAGCGTTTCCGGCTTTTTAATGTTTAAACGAATGTACTATTATTTAAATATTATTTAGGTGTACTGTGTGTACACTATTTGTTGTTTAAATAATTATAAAATACCCGAAAATATTAATTTAAAAATTTTCGCGATTAGAAGTAAAGTATCGATGTGCACTGGTCGGAGTGCGAAAGAAAACTAACTCACAAATCGTCAAAGTTAATCGAAGGACCGTTTATGTTTATATTGCACAAGGCCAACAATCCCGACAGTTAAAATTTTGAAGTATTAGTATTTTATAATAAAATTATTTTGTTTCTCGCGCGTTTCTGTCTTTTTAATATTTAAATGAATCTACTATTGCTTAAATATTAATTTATGTTACTACGTGTACGTTAAAGATCGTTTAATTAATTTAGATATTATCGAAAATGTTAATTTATAAATTTTCACGATTAGAAGTAGAGTATCGATGTGCCACGGTTGGAGTCCGAAGGAAAACTAACTCGCGAGTCGTCAAAGTTAATAGTAAGACAGTTTATGTTTATATTAGACAAGGCCAACAATCCCGAGATTAAAATTTAGAAATACTTGTAATTAATATTAAAATTATTTTAAGTCCAACGATCGTTTCCGTCTTTTTAATGTTTAACGAATGTATTATTGTTTAAATATTTTTTTATGTGCTCCCGGTACAGTATTTATTGTTTAAATAATTATAAAGTATCCGAAAGTATTAATTTATAAGTTTTCGCGATTAGAAATATACTATCGATGTGCCACGGTCGGAGTGCGAAAGAAAACTAACTCACGAATCGTCAAAGTTAATCGAAGGACTGTTTATGTTTATATTGCACAAGGCCAACAATCCCGAGATTAAAATTTAGAAGTATTAGTATTTCATAATAAAATTATTTTGTTCCTCGCGCGTTTCTGTCTTTTTAATGTTTAAATGAATCTACTATTGTTTAAATATTAATTTATGTTACTACGTGTACGTTAAAGATCGTTTAATTAATTTAGATATTATCGAAAATATTAATTTATAAGTTTTCGCGATTAGAAGTAGAGTATCGATGTGCCACGGTCGGAGTGCGAAAGAAATCTAACTCGCGATTCGTCAAAGTTAATCGTTTATATTTATATTATGCAAAGCCGATTAGCTCGATATGAATGTTTCAAAGTATCGAAATTTTTAATTGATATTATTTTAAGTTTTTCACGCTTTTCTGTCGTTTTAATGTTTAAACTATCGTTCTATTGTTTAAATATCCGTTTAATTTACTCCGTCTAATTATATATTGTTTAAATAATTATAAAATTATCAAAACTATAGATAATTTAACATCTTACGTATAGAATATAAGAATTGCAATGTTTACAGATTGAAGTTCAAACAGAAACTGATTCAAAAACCTTCAAAGTTAGTAGAGCGTTCGTTCTTGTTGATATTATAAGCATAAAACGATGTAAAATGTTTATAAATTATTATTTATTCTTGAAATATTAACTATTTAGTATTAACTATTCTCGAAAAAAGTATACCGAATAATAGATTTTTAAGGATGATTTTAATAACTTTACATAGAATATTATTCATCCAATAACAAACCAATTTTTTGATAGTTTATATATAATTTTTATTTATTGTATAGAAAAATACAAACTTAGTATTGTATGATATCACGTAAAAATATTTTAACGTTAATAATTATCATAAGCATATTCATATAATAATTTGACAAGAAATTGAAAATTACTGGATGCTGCAAGAGTTCCTAGTTCAGGTTCCATTAGAAGTGCATCAATTGATGGTAGAAACTCTTTAACTTTACCACCTGCGTAAAAAATGGAACTGTAAATATATGAAATTAAAGTCATGCATAATTTTACGTATAACATACCCATCATATATGCAAGCTCCATTAATTTAAAAAATATGGTTCCTTGTGCTTGTTGCTTAGGATTTTTTTCAACTGACTCCCATGAATCCCTTCGAGCTGCACGTGCCCAAATTCGTAATTTTAACGAAGTCTTTTCCTCTTCTTGCTTAACATAATCTAATAAATCTAAAGCTTTTTTGAAATCATATTCACTTGCTATAACATTATCTTCAGATGTATAAAGCTAGATAAACAAAATTAGTATAGTTAATATCATGATATTTATCACGTATAAAATATTATTGTAATTAATTAATATTAATACCGTGATTAATTCTACTGGTGTAAATACTTTCAATTTTTCAATATCATAACCATATGTAGTAAGTACTCCAGTTGGTAAATCTTCTTGATGAGCTATCAGAGCTAGTTCATTGTCAATACTTTTTATACAATCTTTTATTTCATATTCAGGTTCATCGGATGCAAGAAGTGCCAATTTTGCCAATGACAACATAGACTATTTACAAAATTATATGAAATTATTTTTTGGAATATCATCTTTATAAGAATAACAAACACATACTTTTTTACGTGTTACTAATTCAGTTTCTTGTACTGCTAACGAGTGAAGTGTATTAGCTGCAAATCTTAATTCATCCGTCAACACTGCTTGCACCCATGATAAAGTGGGATGTTCAGATAATTTTTCTGTCAATTCGATCGAACCACCACGTCTACATCTCTCTACTAATTGCCCTTGTCGCCCATCTTTCACGTACCTTTATATGTTCAATAATTATATATCTTAAATATTAAGTATAAGATTATTATAACAAAATAAATATATTCAAATATATATTTACCATGAAAATAAAAAACCTGCAAAATCTTGTGACGCAAATTTATCTATGTAACTATCAAGTCTATTTTTATTATTTGTTAATTCGCAAATTTGTACAAGAGATACAAAATCACAATATTTTTCAGCAAGCATGGCAGCATTTTCATATTGTTCTTCCTTTACTATAAGAAAATATTAATAATTAATTATATATATTGTATCGATATAAAAATTATAAAAATAACATTTATACAACAATACTCACTAAGGGGTTGAATCAAATTCATTCTATCTGTCTCATATTGTTTTAAAAGTATTTCAAATTTTTCAGTACCGCGAATACTTTCTAAATGACATTTTCTTCCATCTAATATAAGATCTATAAGACTGACTAGTTGTTCATATAATTCATTTCTAATTGTTGTATCATTCGTTCCAGTAACACCATGTTTTAAAGTCATATTATGCTGCATATGTTGAAAATTAAAAATTCATTAAAACAGTATATATATATATATATATATATATATATATATATATATATATATATGAAAAAATTTTTATTAAAAAATAACTTTGATTAAGAAGATTTATTCAATATTAAAATATAAAATAAAATACACAAACCATTGTAGTAAGACAATTTCTAAGACCATGTTTACCAGGAGCTGCAGTCCAAGGAAGATATTCTGTTATACCATTTGAACATCTTGTTGGTACAAAACGCTCAGCATTATACTGTCGATATTTTACTACTTCGTGTAACACACCCTTGTTATAAAAATATGAAATTATGAAAAAATTTGTATAAAATGACGTTAAAATCTTATATATGTACTTACCAATAATATAGAATTTACTTGCATTATATATTGTGCAACTTGATGCGTTGGTCTTTCTGATAGTGTAACTTCAGTTGCATTGCTTACTAAAGTAGGCAAGAATAAATGTACGGCACTTACTTCACGATAAAATATATCACGTGAAGTTAATTCTTCAGAAACATATGTTTCAGGATTCAATGTTTGTTCAATAATAGAATCAATAAGCTCTGGATTCCTTAAAAAATAATAAATGTTAACATAAGTCAAATATAATTTTACTTTTGATAAAAATTTCATATAAAAGTATACCTATTTTGAAGATTATATATAGTCATAGCAGCAACTATTTTTTCGGCATATTCGCTAAGAACATGCGATGTAGACATGATTATTCCTCTATATGTTACCGCACAAAACTTCATAAAGACATAAATGTTATAATGATAATAATAAATATATTTTTTGAAATAATCAAATTATAATTTAATACTTACTCTATCCCATAAATTATGTTCTTTTAAAAATGATACAAATAGATCTAATGCTTTTTGTTTTCCTTCTAATTGATGCGGTATTTGAATAGCGGTAACAGCATTAATTGTCATAGCTAAACAAAAAGAAACATTCATAAAGTTTAATGATTTTATAAAAAAAATAACTAGATAGATAAAAAATATAATTATAATTACATAAATCTCTATGGTTTGTCCAACGTGGATCATTTGCTGGATAATCATCAATTAAATCTTTTGCAACTTTCAAAGCTAGTGTATCAAGAATTGCATCAATATCCATCACAGGTTCTTCTTGCAGAGGAAATAATTGCGTTAAAATTTCTTCACATTGTAACTATAAAATGAAATATTCTACATTCATCATTATTATTAATAATATATTTCATTTTTTCACAATATTATGTTCTTTGTACCTTATTTTGACGTAAACTAAGTAAAAACGCAGCTCTTAATTGTGTGGCACCATCAGAACTATAAAACATATCTTGCAATTCATCATTACTTGTAAGTAGAGAAAAATTATGTGCTGTTTGATCATTTTTATAATTATAATCTAGGGAAGTATTGATATCTGTGTAGTTCCTATAAATAATAAATAAAAATTATTATTCAACATAAATAATTATTAAATTATTAATATTATTAAATAAAAAACAAACGTATTAAAGTCTTGTGATGAAAAATCTGTTGGTATAATAGAAACAAGTCCAACATTTTTTGTAAATAGTACTGGTGTTCCAGAACATAAAGCTCCTCCCAATATACTGTCTTCTTTACCTCTAATTAATTCTATTTTATCTTGTTCGTGTTCAGAAGCACCTAAAAAAATAAATGTACTTAATTCTTTGAACCACTCTATATAACATATAATAGTATTGTAAAGAACACTTACAATTCACTACAATAACATTAAATTGATCATATATAATAGCTTCCCAGCCACACAGTATGAAACGATGAGAAAGTAAAATTGTTTCTATGTCAACATGATAAAAGAGAATATAATCAAATTTCACAGGAATAAACCATTTGAAATTATTTGCCATAGATGTGCCAGACAAAGGTATTAATCCTACAAAAACATATTGTAAAATATAATATGAAAAGTTAAAAGTGAATTATAAAATTATAAAAAGTAATTGGGATAAAATTGGACAATATAAATTTATTACCAAGAGCAAAATAAATTTGCATAGAAATATCAGCACAGTGGGCTGCCATTAGAAGCACTATTCCTTCTTCACAAAATTGCATATCAATTAACCAAGTATCCATACTTTGTGGATTACATGCACTTGATTCCTATAAATTAAAAAGTATTAATATATTTGTAAATAATGATTATAATTAATAACTTTTTGTGAAAAATTCTTTAATTCTAACCCAAACTTTTCTTTGAAATGCTTGTGAGACCATATGACTAATATCTTCATCAAATTCCATTTTTTCTTGTTCATTATGCGGAAATGACCAATATTGTAATGATAATCCAGCAAGAATCAAAACCTTTGATCCTTTTTCTCCAAGTCCTGAACATATAACTTTCACTAATTTCTAAAAAATTCATTTATATATATTTATGTAGCAATATCAATTCATAACCTTATCTATATCTGTGATAAAAATTTATAAAATACCGTTTCTGCAACTGGCGATTGCGGTATAGCTCCAAAAATAAGAGATGTCATTCTACGTCCAATACCACCCAACCATCCTTGACTTGTTCTAAGGACACGGCAAACAATACTATTTTTTCCACCAACAAATTGTGGTTGTAAAAGTGCTACTGTACATGTGGTTGTAGCTAAAATACAACCATGGCCTGGGATATATGTTAGACAATTAACTTCTTGTCCAGCAAGTTCAGCACTTGTTTCTACGGATGATCCTTCATGAGCTATACTGGTCCAAAATCTTACAATACCTTCTGGTGAAACTGCCATACAACTTGGAACCTAATATAATATATTATTATCTCTATTTATCTTTTTATAAAAAAAAAATTTACATTATTATAATTGACTGTATAATTGAATTATAATAATTCTATTATATAATTATCATAAATATTTCTATCAATATATAATTTAAAGAACCTGTTGTCCTTGAGGTAGCCAGACGGCTATACATTCAGCTTTATGAGCAAGATCACTTTGAGGTAATTGTAATTCACGACACTGACTTTTAAATATTCTTCTTTGTTTAGGATCATGTATTGTAGTTTTACATTGCCATACTAAAATTCTACGTCCACATATGAGCCAAGCCCATCCATCTGCTGATACACTAACACTAACGGCTGTATTTTTATCAACAAATGTTAAAGCTTCTGTGACAAGAACAGGTAAAGACGAACCAAAACTTTCGACAACATGACCTGGAGTTCTACAAATAACTTGTACAGACTGATTTGATCTCCCAGACATACTCAATCCTCTGAAAAGGTAATATTGTATAAGACATAGAAAATGATAACGTTTCAATTGACAATTACATAAAATTGTACTTACGAACTATTTTTCTTCAAGGATTGAACTATTGACATTCTTTTTCTTGGAGAATTAACATTTCTTCCCAAAGAATTTCCAAGACTCGTTCGTTCCATTTTTATATTTATATAATAGTTGACATTCAAATATTAAATTTATGATAAAATGTGCTTATTTATCTTATATACTAAAATAAATCATTAGGTTAGTATTGTTCGCGCTATAAACCGGCTACACATGTGTTTGGCATAAACCATGTGTATATATATATATATATATATATATATATATAATTATCAACTGCATAACATGTGTAGAAGAGACTATATATTTATTTCTATGGACAAGCAATCAAATATTTACATTCGTGAGAATATTTTAATTGAGAAATTTCATAAACTTAATTTTCAATAAATTAATAACAATTTAAATAAACAATATATAAGAGGTACTTATTTTTTAACATACCATCTTATTTTTTGATACAAAAATATTTTTAAAGTAGATGGAAAATCTACTTACGAAGTAGTATTCTATGGATATATTCTCGATATAACTGTTCATCACTCCTGGTTTCATAATGATTTACAGCAACGATTAGAACAGACGTAATTCTTGATCGATTTTGATAAACAAGATCTCATTTTAAAGACAAAGGTTTATTCTAAGACTTCGTTTTATGAATTTTTGAAAAAGTTTTATTTTCTTTGAAAAAAATTGTATTAAAAAATAGTATTCTTTCGAGAATATTTTATTCACAAATATAAAACTTTTTTAAAAATTCAAAGAAAACATTTTCTTAGATTAAACTTTTGTCTTTAAATTGAAACCTTGTTCATCGAAATAGATCAAGAATTACGCCTTTTTTCATTGTTGGCGTAAATCCAATTTTTTGACATTTTTCGGAAAGAAAAACTTTTGTACAGTGGCGCCCCCTCGAAATCTACGGCAAAAGAGAAGAAGCTCGTACTCCCACTACTGATTTTTATTTGCACGCTTGAAGGATGCATGTCGTTTCCATGATTAAATGATGGCCTACTTGAAATACAAGAAATCAATTGTTACGTCGCGTGAAAGGGATATAACCGACACAAGCTTATAAACCGATACGATAGACACATGATGAAAATAGCGTTCCCCACTTGTGCATGTAGTTCATATTTTGTCCTACCTGTCGCTGAAGTCACATACGCTTTGAGCGAAGGATGATGAACAGTCTTATATATAGATAGAATATTTATCTGATGCTTTTGATGGAAAATTGTTGGTAGATTGCATGTGGAAAGCACATGGTTAACTCCGTTATTTGTGAAACGCTATTATCAGCTGGTACTGCTTAGTTCACCGGCAAAAATTGAAATTAGAATAATTATTGATACAAAGATGGTTGATACAAAGATAGAATCAAATAACAGCGAAAATGTGCCTGAAAAAACAGCTAGGCAATTGCAAAAGGAAGCTAAGAAAATGGCAAAACTGGAAAAGTTTAAACAGAAACAAGAGAAAAAAGAAACTGACAAGCCGGTTAAAGTGAAAGAAACAACTGAGGTGAGAACATTGTTCATTCCATATTGATTATTTTTTGAATTTCAAACTATAGTTTTTGTTTCCATATGGTATTTATAATTTATATGGTATCTTCAATAGTTCCGTTCTAATAAATATATCCTATATATTCATTTTTATACTTATATTGACTTAATATTGACTTAAACCAAATGAAATAATATAAATATCATAAATATAAATCCGCCAAGATAATTCAATAAGATTGTAAGATTTCATCATCATCTTGTATCGTTATAATTCTTTAAATTGATTATGTAAGTCGAAATTATTATTAATCATTTATTAATGATATTTAGAAAATTGATAAGAAAAAGGATAGTAAGGATACTGCCTTATATACTGCAGACACACCACTGGGAGAAAAGAAAGATGTTACTGGTGCAATGCCTGATACATATAGTCCACAATATGTAGAGGCTGCTTGGTATGCCTGGTGGGAAAAACAAGGATTTTTTAAGCCTGAATATGGGGTATAAATATTAAACATTATTTTATTAATTTATATATTATGCTCTTGCTATTTTAATTATTAATTATTATAGAGAAAAAATATATTGGAGACAAATCCTAAAGGAAAGTTTGTAATGGTAATACCACCACCAAATGTAACTGGTTTTCTTCATCTTGGTCATGCCTTAACTAATGCTGTTGAAGATGCTATTACAAGATGGTAAATTTTTCTTATTATGTTTATAATAAAAACAAATATTTCATTTAAATTTAATGTATGATTTAGGAATCGTATGAAAGGACGTACTACTCTTTGGAATCCAGGTTGTGATCATGCTGGTATTGCAACTCAAGTTGTTGTAGAAAAGAAACTTTGGAGAGAAGAGCAAAAAACTCGACATGATATTGGCAGAGAGAAATTTATTGAAAAAGTATGGCAATGGAAATACGAGTAAGTTTAATGAGTCACTCTTATATGTATTAATTATAATTCATAATTAACATTTCTTCGAATTATTATTTTATTATATTAAAAACTTATATTTTAGAAAAGGAGATAGAATTTATACACAATTACGAAAATTAGGTGGTTCTTTTGATTGGGATCGTGCTTCTTTTACTATGGATTCAAAATTATGTCGTGCTGTGACTGAAGCGTTTATAAGACTTCATGATGATGGGACAATTTACAGGAATAGTCGTCTTGTCAATTGGTCGTGTAGTTTGAAAAGTGCAATATCAGATATTGAAGTGAGTTTTTACAAGAATTATATTTATATATTTCAAATATATAAATAATGTTTTGCAGGTTGATAAAATGGAATTGCCTGGTCGCACTTTGTTATCTATTCCCGGTTACAAGGAAAAAATTGAATTTGGTGTATTAGTATTCTTTGCATATGAAATTGAAAACTCTACAGATAAAATAATTATAGCAACAACTCGTATTGAAACAATGTTAGGAGATAGTGCAATTGCGGTACATCCAAAGGATGTACGATATATTCAATATATTGGAAAATATGTACAGCATCCTTTCTGTGATAGAAGAATACCTATCATTGCAGATGAATTTGTTGAAATGGAGTTTGGTACTGGTAAATATCAGTTAATTTTTGTAAAAATATTTTCAACGTGCCACAAATATTTTTACTAAAATTAATTAAATTTAGGAGCTGTAAAGATTACACCAGCTCATGATCCAAATGACTATGAAATTGGAAAAAAGCACAATCTTCCATTTATTACTATCTTTGATGACAATGGAAATATTATCGGTGATTATGGGAAATTCACGGTATTTCGCATATATATTTTTATACATATTTAATATTATACATAAAAGGAAATCTTTTTAAAATAAATATATTTTGAAATTGTAGGGAATGAAAAGATTTGAAGCTAGGAAGGCAATTTTAAAAAGTTTAAAAGAAAAGAATTTGTTTATTGAAATTAAAGATAATCCAATGGTAGTGCCAATATGTAGTCGATCCAAAGATGTAGTTGAACCTCTCATAAAGCCACAGTGGTAAATTGAATATATAATAAATATTCTATGTTAAGATAATATCTGATATTGAAATTGATTTTTCTATAGGTATATTAAATGTGATGAAATGGCCAAAACAGCTATGAAAGCAGTAGAAGATGGTGATTTAAAGATTATTCCAGAACAATATAAAAAAACATGGTATCGCTGGATGGATGGTATCAGAGATTGGTGTATTTCTCGACAATTGTGGTGGGGCCATCGTATTCCTGCTTATCTTATTAAAAATATAAATAACACTGTAAATAAAGGAAAGGTAATATCTTGCAAAAGTTGAAATACAAAAAATTTCGTAACATATTTCAATGCATAATACATTTTATTAGACAGATGATACATATTGGGTTAGTGCTCATTCTGAAAGCGAGGCTAAAGAAAAAGCAGCTAAAAAATATGGTCTTGATATTAATGACATTATTCTTGAACAAGATCCTGATGTTCTAGATACTTGGTTTTCTTCTGGTCTATTTCCATTTTCTATATTTGGATGGCCTGATAATGTAAGTAAATTACAATGTACCACAATATATTTATTAGAAATAAAAGAAAATTAGATATATATTTAAATCTTATAATTTTAAACAGACAGAAGATCTGAAAGCTTTTTATCCAGGTACATTATTGGAAACGGGACATGATATATTATTCTTTTGGGTTGCAAGAATGGTATTTCTAGGGCAAAAATTGTTAGGGCAGCTACCCTTCAAGTATGTATTATATATATTTATATATTATTCATAAATATTTATAAATATATTTCAACAGGGAGGTATATTTACATGCTATGGTAAGAGATGCTCATGGAAGAAAAATGAGTAAATCTCTAGGTAATGTAATTGATCCAATGGATGTGATCAAGGGAATATCTTTGGAGGTATTATAGAACATAATATGACAATAAAATGATATTTAATGATATGTTTATTGAGAAAAGATTTTGTTTTTAGGACCTTCACAAACAACTCTTAGATTCAAATTTAGATCCAAATGAACTTAAACGAGCCATCGAAGGACAGAAACGAGATTATCCGCAAGGCATACCTGAATGTGGAACCGATGCTTTACGATTTGCTCTTTGTGCTTATACTACGCAAGGTCGTGATATCAATCTAGATATTCTTCGCGTCCAAGGTTACAGATTCTTCTGCAATAAAATTTGGAATGCTACCAAATTTGCATTGATGTACTTAGGTTCTGAATTAAATTATGACGAATCTCAATCGGTAAGATTTGACGAATAGATTGTTTTCAGAATTAATTCATTAATGTATAATGTAATTCATTTAGAATGGAATTGGTATAATTGGTGATTACAAGTGGTACCAATCAACTTTAAATGAAACGTGCATACAAGATGCATTAAATAATTATTTAGAAGATTATCCTTATCTTGATGGATATACACCATCTCAAGGTGATGTTAAAATTTATAACATTTTGAATTCTCTGGATGTTCAGTTTTCAAATTATCCTCATTTATATCGTTGGTATAATCATATGGAAACCTTCAATGAACATGAAAAAGCTGTTTTTCGTACAGAACAAAATGCAATGTTACCACAATGTACATGTAAAGATCATAAGAACACCAATAATTCTCAAGTAAATATTTATATTTTATTAATTTTTTAATATCATAAAGTTATGTGACTAATTATACATTTCTTGTATATAATTTTGTACAATTAATAAATTATTTCTAAAAAAAAAAAATGTTTACAGTTAACAGGTAAAGAAACAAATGTAGATTTATGGATGCTCTCAAGAGTAAGTTATACTGTTAATACCTGCGATGAAGCTATGGCACAATATGATTTTACAACAGCAACAACTGCATGTTATAATATGTGGTTGTATGATCTGTGTGATGTTTACTTGGTAAATATATTTTATAATTATTATGAATTATTTGAAAGAAATATTTCATTTTTGTATGATTATAAAGTAACAAATATTTATAGGAATATCTCAAGCCAATATTCCAAAGTAATAATAATGAAGCTAAATTGCAAGCAAGAAAAGTGTTATTCAAAACTCTTGATGTTGGATTAAGATTATTACATCCTTTTATGCCATTTATAACTGAAGAACTTTATCAGCGTTTGCCTCGTAAAAAACAAACTTATCCAAGCATATGCATTAGTCCTTATCCTGAAATTATAGAGGTAATTATAGTGAAACTATATTATATTTTATATTATGTAAAACTTTTGTCAATATTTAAAAATATCTAATATTTCCTAACATTTATTCATTAGTGTCCGTGGAGAAATCACGAAATAGAAAAAGACATTGATTTTGCACAAAAAGTAATAAAAAATATTAGATCTGCAAGGGCGACTTATAATCTACCAAATAAACTAAAAACCGAGGGATACATCAAGTGTGACGATCATACATTGATAAATAGGATTGTAAAATATCAGAACTTAATAGAAACTTTGGCTTATTCCACAATTAGCTTAGAAAAACCTCCTTTGGGATGTGCTATTGTTACAATAACTGATAAACTTCAAGTACACCTATTGCTAAAGGTACTTACAAAATAATGTTATGTATATCTTTATGACTGTATACAAAATTCGCAATAATTTTTCTTTCTAGGGTTTAATTGATCCAAAAAAAGAATTAGAAAAACTTAAAAAGAAAGAAGTACAATTAACAGAAATTATACAAAATATTAAACAAGCTATGTCTATTACTGACTATTATACTAAAGTACCTCTTGATGTACAAAAGAGTAATGAAGAAAAAATGACTAATAGTGAAGGAGAATTACAGAGAATAGTTGATGCTATAACAGCTGTTTTAACTATCTAATATTTATATACGATTTTATAGCCTTTAGAATTTACCTATGTATTATTTATTTATTTAAGCATTTAATTTTATAATGAAATACATCCTAGATAAATGAGTTACTATTGATACGAACAAGTTTTATGTTTATACGTTTGTAAACGATAGTAAGAGCACGCTTTTATGCACGTGATCTTTAGCGGGTATTGAAGAGCTATATATTTTCATGTAGGCCATAAATATATATAGAGGATAAAAATAAAATGTTTTCTTAAACGTAACGCAATTTGCGTTTTGAAAAGTATTAAACTAAGTAGCACATTTAATGTGATATTTATAGCATATTTATTGCTTTACAGAAAACACGTGTATAAAAATGGGCCAAAGTTATCTTCCAAAAATAAATGAATAAAACAGAATAGCTAAAATATATGTTAAATTCCTTTTTGTATAAATTTTACAAAACAGATAATAAAACATTGATGCTGAATAAGGAAAATTTTTAGTTTGATGTGTTACATCAAATATCTCAACTAGAATTAAATAAATTATTAAAAGTAATCTTTTTTTTTTCTTTTTTTTTCTTTTTTCTTTCTTTTTTTTTTTTTTTTTACTTTTTTTTATATTTTTTTTATTCGTAAAACATTACCAATAATAATGTATAACAATTATTAAAATTGTTATAATGAAAATCTAACAAGGAATCTAAGTAATAAAATTTACTAAATTTAATTTGTTCTATTTGATACATTTCTATATCAATATCTGCTATACTAATATCTGCAGTTAGCTTATAATGTGCTTATTAAATAATACATTTACAATTAAAATGATACCCTTAAGGAGCTACATAACATTTACACTACAATTGAGTAATTAAATCATCGTAATATTTACCTATAAAATAACAAATTTTTCTCATGCAACATATAGGTATGTATATTATAGGTATGTAAAATTATCCTTCCTGTATATGTATAACATCTTTATTTTACTATATGTTTTAAATGATTAAATTATTGTATTACTATAAATCACTTGTTTAGAATAAATCTTAAAATATGAATTGGATAATTTCAATGATTTTTTAATTATGGTATAAAATCCAAACTTTAAATTGATGTATGTGAATCTGCTTTACAATGCTTGTTTCCCTGAGCTGATTTTATCTATAATACTTTTAGATTAAAACTCTTGAGGGATACTTATTAGAATGAAATATGTACATAATAAAAATGATTTAATTGTAGATAACAGGAAAATAATAATAATAATAATAATAATAAAATTTAATAATTATGTACAAATAAGTATGTTTTGTAAATAATTAGATTACAAGAAATTTTAAATATAAACAGTTATATTAAATTCATAATTGTGCATCAGGATAGGAACGATACACTTTCTATCAATGAAAGTAACAATATTCTATGTTCCAATATAATATTATTATGAACATTTGCTGCATTCAATTATCTTCAAAAGAAAATATACAAGTTATGCTGCAGATATATAGTGATAAATAACAAAAACCGATATATACAATTACGATATGCGATTTCTAATTTTTTTTATCTATTCAAATTTTGTCCAATTATTTTGTGATTTAACTGTAGATGTGCCGAGCGATAAGCTAAAAGCATTATCCATATTTTTAATACTGTTTCCAGGTGCATTTTGTGTAGATGCTACTGAACTTTTTGTTGGCGATGCACCGTTAGTTACACTAAATTTATCAAAATCTAAACCATATGCTTGTAATAGATCCAAATCACCAACACTATCAGAAGGTTTATGCGAATGTTGTATATCTTTTGCACTGTGTAAAGGTTGAAAATATGGATATAAAGGATTACTAAGACCTTCACCCATTTCTGGAATATGTAGGGACTGTGTCATTTGTTTTGTATTGGAAAATACTGAAGATTTAGAAAGTAATGGGTCAAAATCATCATTGCTATTTGTAGAATCTAATCTGATTAAATCTGGCACTTCTGGCGAACTCTGTAACAAAAAAAAAACAACAAAAATTAACATAAATGACAGAAGTACAAATCATATTTCCAATTATATATCCATTTACATCAATCATACAAAATATTAATGCAATGTATCTATATACAATTTAGTTCTTGCATAACAATTTTTAAAAATACAAATAATGAAAATTGTAAATTTAAAAAAATTTTACTTTACTTACATTTTATAATTATATAATTATAATATAAAATGTAAGTACTACTTTTAAATTAAATGAAGAAAATTATATATATAAATAATAACAACAATGAACTATGATGTTTACCTTAACTTGTGCAGAACAGGATGTAGTAGTACTTACAGGATGGATTGGTATGTCAGAATTAGTAGACAAAGATGGATTTGTGGAATGAAACAATGGTTTTTGTAAATAGGAGGGAATAAACACTTTGCTTGTATCAAAAGGATCATCCTCAGTTTCTTGAAAAGAATTAGTAGTTAAAATGCAATTATCACTTACATTGTCATTTTGTTTTTTCAATATTGAATCAATATTTGTAAAAATATTTTTATAATCATGTTTAGTTACGTTCTGCGAATGAACTTTGGACTGTGATTTTTGGTGTTTAATGTCGTTTTGTAAGTAATGAGGAACATTGATAGCAGGAGTAATCCATTCATTGCATGTATATAAATCACGTAAAAAATTAGACTGTGCAGATAATCCATGTACAGAGGATGAAGTATGTATGAGACATGCTTCTGAATCTGTTTCAGAAGTAATTCTGTTTGATTTAGCAGACAATGAATCATTATTAAAAGATTTGTTTAGATTTATCTGTAATGCTTCCATTGAAGTATTACATTGTTCAACTGTACTATTCATGATGGATGTTGGTTGGATGCAAGATGAAGTACTTTTTGGAGGGGATATTTCATGAATGTTTCTGACAACAGTACGAGGTAGGGGGCCATGTCGTGAATGCCCACTCCATGCAGATCTCAAGCTGTCTAAACTGCGTACTGGCTTCAACTGAAAGGTGGTGCATGAGACACTTTTATTTTTAATGAATATAAATCTATACTAAATGAAATTAAAATTAAAAAAGAAGATGTTTATAATTCATTTCTTTCATATATACATTTACAAGATTTCATGCTATTGCATGCATTAAATTATAAATTGTTTTAAAAATGTGTCTTCATGTAGCTCTCAGTAATAGCACCATTTTTACAAAAACGTAATACAAATTTTGAAAATTATTTAAGGGAATAATTAAGATATATCTATGTCGCACATGCGTATTTTTATGAGCACTAATATAATAATGATCTTTAACATTTTTGTAATAGTTGAATCGTGCCAATTTTATTTTTATGAAGAATGTATTGATCACATATAATGATAACATTTAGCACATCACAATAGCAAAACAATTTTACGAACAAATAAATAACAAATATACATTAATATTTGACATTCACATAGAAGCATAAGAAGTTTTATAAATATGTATAATCAATGATTCACCTATGAATAGTTAAATAAAAAATAATTGAATGATAAATAAAATATAAATTATATATAATATATTTATTCAAAAAAAGAAATCTAATATATTCTAATTTATACTTTGATTCATTTTTATATATATATAAAAAAAAAAAAAAAAAGAATAATTGACATATATTGTCATGCACATACATCATGCTATTACCTGTATCATTTTTCATTAAATGTGCTTAAACTGATAGTAAATATATATATATATATTTTTATATTTTCTTAAAAATCAACATGAAAGATAGTAATTGTTGTTACTTGAATAAAGTTTAATCTTAAATTATAATTGATATATTTTATAACTTCTCAATTATTTTTTCATTAAATGAAACAAATAATATTTAATAAATTACTTACAGTTCTATCCACAGGTGGTATATTTGGAAATATTACATCCCGAAGTTCATGCATAAGATCTATATTTATACGTTCTGGTGGTGATTCTGACTCATCAGGAGAACTTGGACTTAATGGTGAGTATTGTTTTCTGTTAGGATAAATAAAGCACACATTTCTGGTACAACAAAAATATAATATAATATTTTTGCAAAACATTACATATTTTTATCATAATTATTTATCTATTAACGATATCATATTAATGAAAAAATAGATCTTTTACCTCGGATCTGTAAAATTGCTATTGCGTAAACGTAATTCCTTTCGATAACTAGTCGTAGCAGTAAATCCATTGGGAGATTTAGGTGGTGCTGTAAATCCAATAGGATTTCTATCTAGAGTAGGCGAACTGGGTGCAGATCTTGGTTGATGAAATCTCATACTATTTTCACTTCTATTTGATCGTCCTATATTAAAATATTTAAAAATAATTATTTATTAATAATATAGATAAAGATATATATGACTTTAAGCCATCATTTATACGAATGAAATAAGAAATAAATAAATAACTCACCTTTCCATTTCAATCCTTTGTATGCTGTCTTCATATCTTTCCCTCTATCTTTAACCTGTAATTAATTTTTATCTAAGTATATTTTGTTTTGTCTATATTTCGCTCTAATTAAAAAAAAAAAAAAAAAAAAAAAGAAAAAAATTATTTTCTCTACTATTACTATCATTAAATATATTTTTGTGTAAAGATTCTTTGAACTTACAGATTTAACTGCATATTTTACTGCTGGATTTGCCTACGATTAATTAAGTAAATTTTATTGGAACTTTTACTTATCAATTAATACATAGTACAATAACGAAAACAAAGTTATAAAATTGTGTTTTTTAAATGACTCACTTTATCCTTCACGCTCCGGAAAAATGCTGAACTTTCTTTCCGCATAGCATAAGTCCATTCTCTATATTGTTGCATAAATTTATTGCTAGACTTGACTGAATAACTGCATGCTTCCATCTCAAATTCATCTGAGAAGCCAAGTCCAGAATTGAGCATATTTAATCTTTCTTCTATAAACTAAAATATATATATATATATTTGATTTTATCAATATTGATATCTTTATAATACATAAAGTAATTAAAAACAAAATAAATAAATAAATATATATATACATTATAAAAAATATATTTTTTGTTCCTAAATCAATACCTTGTCATACAGTTAATACATCAAAATATGCAAATAATTTTGAAAAGTGTTATGATCCAGCATTTGCAAATTTGTTAGTAAAAAACTTACAAGTTACACATACTTGTTGAAAGATTTGAAGTTCTAACATTTTTCGTAGAAAAGGTTGCATTGAAGATGGTCTACTTTCTACAAATGCATTTTGATCAAATGTTATACGTTCTCCTTGTTGCAAAGTTAATGCTTCTCTATATCCTGCAGTCAGTTGTACTAATGCTCGTAAAAATGCCCTAGACACTCCATCCCCAAGTAAGGCAGGTCTATTGCGTAATGCTTTTTTTAAATTTGTTACCTGGAATAAAAAAACTTTTTATTTATTTTTAAAAATGAACTATAATTCCTGTGAATACATTCATTATTCAAGATACATAAATAAGTATGTATACACACTACATCTTGAGGTAAAGATTCCAAATCTTGAAAAGGAGACTCAATGGTATTGTTATCAGCATCTAAAATAACTACTTCACCTAAATCACTTTTGTGAACTCTCTGGAAAAAAAATTATCAAAGATTTTTATTAAAATCTTTTTCAATATAAAATAAATGTAACAAAGTAATAGTTACCTGAAGTGTTGGAGCAGGTACACCTATCAGAAATGGCATTGGTGCTAATAAATAATCCATTAAAGATAATGGAAGTACTGGGATATATATATGCTGCCAAATCATTGGATAAATTAAAGCATTGCATGCTTGTACACATGCACTTAACCTTGACAAACGTTTAGAAGTAAAAATAATGCGTCGTTCATATAGCATAGATGCGAATACTACCATCATATTATGAGCATCAACAGCACTGTAATATTCTGTCAAATTTCTCTGTAAATATATAAAATTATGTAGCTTCTTCGTTATATATTAGTATATTTATTATCTAGATATATTTTTAATTTTTTTCTAATTTACATTAATAATTGCTCACATTTTCTGGAATACTGGGTAATTGAAATTGCTTAGGACTTTGGCAAACAAAATTCTGAAAATAAATGTATAATATTTTTAAATTCTGTTTTTTTTTTTATAATTTTTAACATTTTGTATGAAATATAAATTCAAAATTATCAATAATTAATTTGCAATTTATAAGTTTGTATAACTTACAGAATTAAGACTTGGTATTGGTATAGATATTGAATTTCCAGGTATTGGAACACCACAGCTGTGTACCTTCTCAAGAAATTTCCAAAGATCTTCTCCACTTCCATTATTTGTTAAAGATGCAATATGATTCAATAATCTAAGTATATAAAAACATATTATTTAAAAAAAATATAAATATTAAATAAGGCTACATGTTACAAAATAACACATATAATACTTATATATATATTTTTTTCTAAATATGAAATACTAACTTATAAAATGTTTCATGCCATGGTAATGCACTCAGGACCACTAATGCGGTCTCTGTTTTTGGATCATGCCGACAAAAACCAAAGGTCCATTTTGAATCTATACTAGTAAGCACAAATGAGAAGTGCTGTACCAGTAAACTAAGAACAATAACAGTTAACATTGAGAATCAATATTATTATATTACAATTCAAAAAAAATATATTTTTCAATAATTGATATGTAAACACACGCATAGACAAAAACAAAAAAAATATATATATATACATATACATTACTTTTCTATCTCACAAGGATACGCAAATTTAGGGACTGATTTCAAGATCTCTTCATCTGAAAAAGAACTTGGATATTTTTGAAGAATCCAAGCTTGTTTGTTGCTAACTGGTGCAGCAATTTCACAAAAACATTCAAATAGCTGCTTAACATCCTCCCTGAAAACATGTTATGAATGTTATATATAATGTAACGTTAAGATATAAAAAAAAGATGACTGAATAATGCATATAAATAAATATTGAACAAAGTATAGCTATTTAATTCTTTTTTGTTTTGTTTATCTTCATTTTAATTCGAATCAAACTTAAATATATATTTTATAAAGCATAAAATATTTTTTATAAAAAAAATCTTGTTAAAACTATATTACTACTTAGTTAACAAATATTTTTATTATATCGATCAATCGACTTGATCTACATTTTAAATGCATATATATATATTAAAAAAAAAAAAAAAAAAAAGAAAAAAAAACTAAGGTATTAGTTAAACAATTGTGATATCAATAGATTTATTTCCACCATCTGTCTGTAGAATATCTAAAATAATAATACTATCTATCTATTTAGAAATAAAATTTAAACTTTATACTTTGTGTAATTTTATATATATATATATATAGACACACACACACACACATACGCGCGCACACACACGCACACACACACACACACATATATATAAAAGTAAGAATAATATACATTTTCTAGTTAGATTCTAATACAAACATACAGAATTTTTTATCTGTAAGTTAACGATCTTAACTTACAGATAAAAAAAATATTTATTATATACTAGTGTATACACTATTATAAATGATAGATTCTTATCTATGATACTATATACTAATAATAGAATATAATGTAAATAATAAAAATCTTAGAATTACCTTAATCTGGATCCCATGATAATAGTTAAAAAAAAATAAGTATTTTGTATATTCCTGACGTTTATACGTCATTGTACTACATGACAGTAATATATTCCATTCACGTGAACTTTTTATCACTATCACGAACGCAGCTCACTATCAGCTTGTCACTATTTACACAGATACTTTTTTGATTAATCATAAGTTGTGTTGAAACTTGAACTATATGTGCGGGATATATGCTGTCTCAAATACGTAAAACTTTCGAATATCAAATAATCTTAGAAATAATTTTGAAAATTCAATGGATTATAATTTTACTTTTCATTTTTTTTTTTTTTTTTTTTTTTCTTTTTTCCCTTTAGTGGTAAAATACAGAAGAGAAGGGAACTACTACGAATATGCTGCGAGTTCCTACACAGCTGCTCTGCAGATTTTTAATATACTATACATAAAAAGAATATGTGACGAAAGTTCAATGTGCGCAAGTAGAACATTAGCTATAGGATGCGTCATCTATCTAAACCAATGAAAAGAACGTGTAAGGATAATTTTCACTTCTTCATTGATGCATTTAATTCAATTTCATTTATAATTTTATTTTCATTTAGGAAGATAATTACATTTCGAAAAAAATATTATCTAAATGTTAAACGTTAAAAATAATTCTTTTTATTTATATTATATACTTACGAGCAAATATAACAAGGCTGTAAATCTTCGACCAATCACAATTATCGATAAATCTCTCATGAAGATACGATGCACGAAATAACGTAAATTTAAAATAAGATAATGTCATTCATTTATTTGACATAATTGTTATCATATATTTTATTTTGTAATTCAAATATCGTTCTTCTTTTTTAATGAATTTCTTAGTTTTTTTCCTAACAGAGTGCGTTTCATGTCATTCTATTCTCTAAATACAACGAAATCTTGATACATCGCTATCTATATTTTTTATTTTATGGTTTTAGGTAGTTTTGGTCGTTTGCCATACAGTTTAACCTGCTCTTAATAATCAACTTTAACTGCCCATACAAATATTTACGAAATAAATAAAAAATATTATATATTCATAATGGTAATTAAATATATTTTATATTAAGATAATCACTATTGCAAATATATTCTTGATTAATTTAATATATTCAAATATATACATATATTTTTCATATTTCTTTATGAACATCTTCTTTATGCAGGAAAAAAAAAATAATCTTTATAAAAATATTATTACCATATATATTTTTATAACAATATTTCGTAGTATTTTAAATATATACTTGAATTGTTTATTTTTTAGGGTAACGAAAGTTCGCTGCCTATGGAATTGTGCTCAAACTGTAAGTCAGTGATATTGCTTTAATTTTAATATTAATATCATATGTTAATATTCTGATACTGATATTTTGCTTTTACAGTTTTTAATAAACTCAAGATTTCATTGTTATTATTATATATTTTTCTTTATCTCATTAAATATTAAATTGTTTAGAAATGATTAGCATTATTGTAAACATTAATATGAATGACATATAGTACAAATATAAATGCAGATATCACACATTTATTTTGAAATCTTATATATATTTAATTATAATTCCACAGATATTTATATAGGGTATATAAATTAATTTTAATATAATAGATAAAAATTTAATTAATGATATTCTTATTAAATATGCTTAATGACTTAGTTGATGCGGATGAAATTAAAAGATTGGGAAAACGTTTTCGGAAGCTAGATTTGGACAACAGTGGTTCACTTAGTATTGATGAGTTCATGTCCTTACCTGAGTTACAACAAAATCCTTTAGTTCAACGTGTCATCGATATTTTTGATGCAGATGGCAATGGTGAAGTAGATTTCAAAGAATTTATTCATGGTGTTTCACAGTTTAGTGTTAAGGTTAGCATTTGATAAATTTATCTAATAAAAGGCATTGATTATGTATAATTTATTTTCTGATATGACCTTGGGTGTATATATATATATATATATATATATATACACACACACAATTCTACAGGGTGACAAAGAAAGTAAACTAAAATTTGCATTCAGAATATATGACATGGATAAAGATGGCTTTATAAGTAATGGAGAATTGTTTCAAGTATTAAAAATGATGGTAGGAAATAATTTAAAAGATACACAATTACAGCAAATTGTTGACAAAACTATATTATTTGCTGATAAAGATGAAGATGGTAAAATAAGCTTTGAAGAATTTTGTTCGGTGAGTAATTACATGTTGTAAACATATCAGCATTGTTTATTCATATTGCCAATAAAATTATTTTTCTAGGTTGTCGGTCATACAGACATTCACAAAAAGATGGTTGTGGATGTTTAAATGCAAAAAAAGAAAGGAAAAGAAAAGAAAATATAAAATAACTTTATGTGGTAATTCCTGCTTGATTCCATAAATTCACTTATTAATAACAAATTTATTGGATAGTTGTAATTAACTAAGATCTGTCTAGGATTAATTTACATGAACATTAAAAATAAGTTTCAATGATTCTAAATTAACTTACATGCAATTTTATTGTTGCTATGATCTTTTCCATGATGCAATATGTATACATATTAAATAGATCATTACACGATTAATTTTTAAGAGTTATGCACATTATTACGTGCAATAAAAATTTTGTGGCCCGAGTTAATATTTTGTTATTTATATTTTATTTATTTATAATTTTTATTTATTTGGTACCAAAAATAATACAGTACCATCATAATAATCATAAAGATTATTTATATCCTATTATAACTTATGCTTTTATTTAATTAGCATTACTTCTTCCTGATAATAACAGCTTTTTTATATCTAAATATACTTATATCATTAATGTTAATTGTTCTTCCATTGTGAGATGTAATTGAAGTGTTGGATATCCATGTAATTTTGTAGAATCTTTCACTACTTATTACAGAGAGGTGTTTCGAATTCGACATAATTTAATCTTCAACAAAGTGTATTCTACTACATTTAAAAAGTATCACATTGTAAGGAACATAAAAGAAATTGTACTTCAAGTTTATATAAGTTATTCATTAAATTGCAACAATAGAGGAATATTGTGTGTTTGAAAGAGACATAGACAATGTTTTGAATCATTGTAGAGAAAGATCATAGTAACTGTGAACCATAGATGTGATCCATATGCGTCAAGACTGAAATATGAATGGGACCTCTATGACTTTCGAACGCGCAATCATAGGATTATTTTTGTTCACTAAGTGAGTACTTAAAGAATAACTTATAACACAAAATTATAAATATTATAAATAACAATGTTATATCGTTATAAACATTTATATACACACACACACACGCGCGCATATATATATATATATATGTGTATATATATATATATATATATGTGTATATATATATATATATATTAAATGATCTTATTGAATCACAAAAATATCAGATCGAATCTCTGTGTTACTAAAACATTGCGTCATATGTGATTGTAGATGATACGTACTATATTTATATATCTATATGTTGTGCACTTTTACTAATATATGATGTATTGATCTTTTATTGCTATTGAATATATTGTCAAAACTTATATTAAGAATATTTCAATAAAGTGTACAAAATCTTTTATCCTGATTATATCAACTGAGAATATAAATAAGTATATAATTCAATAATAATACTGTGATAAGAGAACTTTTTAAATCGATAAAATCTACAATATAAATAACATGCGTGAAAATGTTTTAAATACAAAAATGTTTCACTTCCAATTAATTCGTGTATATAATCATACATGTTCAAAAATAAAATTGTTTATGCTTCTACTAAAAATAGATTGATTATGTGAGGATAATAGAACGTACATTTTGCGCGTAATATAAATTATTGATTTTATTAAAATAGATATGAAAAATTAATCGCAGAATTCTTTAAACATTAATTCTCTAAATATTAAATAAATTATATTTGTAAGATGTTTTCAAACAAAGAATTAAAAAGGGATAATCAATTTTATTCTTAAATTATACATCGTACAGATATTGAACTATTGAAGCAAAATATTTAAATTATAAATAATTAAAAAAATAATCGAGCTCGTACGCGCTATTAAATATTTTTAAAACTGTTCATTCACCTATAAAAAATATCCAATCAGTATTCGTAATCACGATTACGTAATCATTTTTGATAAATCATTGAAATATTTGCTTATAGGAGATGCTAGTAATATTATATTGTTAGTAAGTTGGTATTCCTGTAACTACTCCGTCCTCCCCTTCATTGTTGCTGTTTTGCACCCGGTGTGTTTGCGTTTTTCGTTGTTTCTCGTAAGAAGTTTCACAGAAGGTTTTCGGAAGTAACTCACGCAAATCCTTGATTTCGATTGTTGGTTGAACGGAGGAGGTGGAGGGGTGTTGTAGGCGAGGAAGATGGAAAATTTGGAGGAGGTATTACAGGCTCTCGACGAATTTCAGAAAATGCGACCAACTGAGATACCGCGAGAATTGGAAGATTATCTTTGTTGGGTTGCCAAAACAGGTGATCCGGTTTATCAGTGGTCAATGATAAAAACACTTTTTAGAGAAAAACTTACTCGCGTAATGACAGACTTCTACGAGAGCTGTCCGACTTTGGAACTTGCACCCTGTCCCAATGTTGAACATTTTAATTATGACACGATGAAAAGCAATCTTCTGGAACGACTAGAATCGTTTGCCAATGCACCATTTACCGTTCAACGGATCTGTGAGCTTTTAACTGCACCACGGAAAGAATATAATCGTGTAGACAAGTTCATGCGTGCTATTGAGAAAAACATATTGGTAGTATCAACGAGAGAACCTGGTCCAATAGCACGACGCAGTGAAAATGGGGACAGTATGGTCAATGGCTCTGTAGATGAATCTGCACCTGTATGTATAACACTACCACCGCAAGATGTTGAAATGGAATATTGGGAAAAAGGTTGTAGTTCTACGGTAACCATTACTGTAAATACTGTGGAAAAGGATGAATCTTTATTGCATACTGTTATACCATCTGTAACAGTAGTAAAAAGTGTATTTGGAACGGATGAAAATCAAGAAAAAAATGGTTTATCCTCATCCAGATCAGAGGGTGCGGTGTCTAATTTCATCGAAGCTTCCTCAGAATTTTCAACTGTCACGAATATAACCCTTGAAGTTCAACCACAGGATTCAACAACTGGTCCAGGTATGCGAAACGTATCTATAATAACTCCTGAAGCATCAGGTATTGTCAATGATGTACCAGAGGCTATTATGAACGAAGATACAAGTTCACAACCAAGTTTAGATTTAGAAGGTGAGGATAGTGATATCACAGATTCTACAAAAAAATTACAAACAACTTTTCAAGCTAAGGACTTTTCATTGGGTGACTCGAAAATACCCAAATTCTGTTTAGATGATCCTAAGGTGAAAGAAAAAATAGACAGTGGTACGTTGGTCATGGATGCAGAGGATGAACCAACAAATTCAATGACAACAACTGAAGAATTAAAAACAAGCTCAGAATTGAAGACAATTATAACTACTGATAATACTACGGTTTCAAACACGGCAGAAGAAAATATTTTAAAAACAGATATTGATAAAGTGGATGAGGAATTAAATTCAGAGTCTGATATTCCGGATGCACAAGAAAATGTTCAAGAAAATATACAAAGCATAGATGGTAGAAGAGTATTAACTTTAGAAAATAAAAGTATTGAGAATTCTTGTTCTATGACTAATTCTGAAGACATAAGATGTACATCTATAAAATCTTATGAATTGGAGTCAGATGTTGCAGTCTCGTCTGAAGAATGTACAAGTACCACATTATTAACAAGCAATGCTATGGTTTCAGGAATATTACAAAACATGGAAGATTCTAAAGAAATCTCAATGGATACTTCTAATAATGAAACTTTAGATACTGAACATGCAAAACAAAATACTGAAGCTACGGAATTAACGACAGAAGATGTAAAACCTGTGATAGAAGATCCAGATTCGAAAGGCAGCGATGTCACAGAGAATATTAATAATTCGAATTCTGACAAAAGTGGTGTTACAATAGTGGAAACTTTAGAAGATGAAAGCAAAGTTATGAAATCCATAGTACCTGATCCAATTCCTATAATAGAAGAACCTAAAGATCCTGAACCTAATATAAGAAAAGTAGATGATGCTTCAGCACCTGTGGAAATAATAGAAGAAGTGAAAAATGATACATCAAATATTAATTGTCAATCAACAATTAAGGAAAAATTTATTTCTATTAAGAATCATGATTTAGGAGACATTGAAGGTAATAAGACAAAAACTACTTGTAAAATAAAAGAAAATGACTCTTTGGTAGTAGATAGTACTGTGTGTAAAAATGAATGTGGTTCAATGGAATTGATGGATGTAGACGATGATGAATCATTATCAATATTTCAAGGTGAACCAATGGAGCAGGAAACAATAGAGCTAGCCAAAAGTTAATGTAGACTGTATAAAATAAATATTGGTTTTTTTCACAAATCATTTCTATTTTAACTACAACCATTAAAGCAGAAATTTATGCGAGAAATAAACGTGCGCACGAAAAAAAAAAAAAATATTACAGTATCCTTAGTAGTAATAGTATTATTTCTAATCTATCATTACTTCTCAAAAAATTCTGTTGAACTTTTTAACAGTATATTATTTTTCAATACTTTATTTTTGGATATATTCATTAAACATATATGCTGCTTTATTAATTGTAATTGTGATATATTTGATCACATTCTGATATTTACGCAAGAGTATAAAAATTGATTTGAAAATTGAAAATAACATAACACTGCCTTTTCTTAAAACATTATAATATTAAAAGTTTGTTTTATGATCAGGGATTGGTACACATTTCAATGCACTTTGTAAAAATTTCAATGTAGATTTATATAAATACTGTTGATACATATTTGCTTAGGTTAGGGTCGTATTTTTTTTCTAATATGTATGACTGTTGTAATACAGAAATAAAGGCTTATTAATAGTTCCAATTTCTACTAAAATAGCAGGTAACGAATATGTACGTTTATTTATATGAGCCAATTGTGATTGAGTCATACAATTAGTTAAAAATATGACTGTAGCCTTTATAAGATCTTTTTAATACAAGCCTTGATCGTAAAAACGATTTCAAGGTTGTCTTATACAGAGAAATACATAGAATTTTTCAAAATAACGATATTTCGAAGTATTTAATTAACATTATTTTGGAAAGCTATCCAACAATTCCATTGTAAGACCGACTTTGGTAAAGGTTGACTGAGATACAAATATTTGAATTATAACAACTATAATTGATGGTCAGAATGGATTCCAATATGACTTTTGATTATCATCAATGAATGAATGTCTCTATTATGCGTGTTTGCTACAAGAGAAAAAGTATAGCAAGGACAAGCATTATTTCTTATAACTAGAAAGATATCATTGCTCTCTCCATGCCTTGCTACGCTTTTTTTTTTATAAAGGAAAAATGGGTTAAAATATTCATATAAGGATATAGCTAACTTTGAAAGTATATATATATAAGTTCAGTACATATATACCGATGTAACCAAATATGTTTGAATGACATATATGTATACTGAACTTTGACTGGAAACAAGAGGTAATAAAAAAAGAAAAAAAAAAGAAAAAAAAAAAATAAAATAAAATAACAAGATGATAAATTATACAGTAATTATATCGTACTATGGCATATTAATTTAAAGGTTATATAGAGTAATATTATTATAAGAACATGAATAACTTAAATTAGCTGTGTATATTGTTTTATAGCAAAATACATGAGGATTATTACCAAAATGGAATTATTTATAACATCTGCCTTATAGATTAAAGACAAATTAAAACCAGTCTATGTTTTTATCAAAATGACTTCAACCATATTGTTCTGTATAATACTACAACAGCAAATTTTCAACTACATGCATTATATTTAAGGCTTGGGTACCATCAAGAATTTTAGACATATAGATCATTGTACGTAAGAAGAAATAATACACGGTATTATACATCTTTACATTGATTTCATGATTCATTCTTACATCCCTCTCCTGTAAACTAAATTTAAAAAAAAAAAAAACAGAATATGTATCACTTTATTATATTACAGTATTTCATCCTTTATTGTTAATGTTTATTATTATGTAAAATATAATTCATGTAAGATTTTTATAGGAAGTTTATATTATTTAACATCCGATGTGGATAAAAGTAAATAACATATATTTTTCTTAGATTCATATTTCCTTATGAATAAAAATAAACAAACACCCATCATCTAATTTATAAATGTATATATTTTGTTTTATTATTATTATCTTCAGTTTTATTATGAGACAGTTAAATAATATATTAAATATACACAAATGTACAGTATGTGCAAAAAATTTCTTTTAAAATCTACATGTCAATCTAATTTAATTTAATTTATGTGAAGGCTTGATGTTTCACCAAGTTTTTAAAGTAACCCTGATCCAAACTTATTAAATCGTTATATGTTCCTGTTTCTACAACTTTTCCTTGGTCTATCACTACAATTTTATCAGCATTTTTTATTGTACTGAGTCTATGAGCTATAGTGAGTACTGTTTTTCCATGAGTAGCACGTTCTAATGCTTTTTGAACAAAATGTTCACTTTCAGCATCTAATGCACTAGTTGCTTCATCCAAAATTAAAATTGTTGGTTTCTAAACGAATATATAAAAAATATTATTTTAGATTATATATAATATATTCATGCACAGTTTTACGATAGTTTAAAATGTTTATACCTTCATTAAAGCTCTTGCAATAGCAATTCTCTGCCTTTGACCTCCACTAAGTGTAATACCTTTTTCTCCAATGACAGTATTTAAACCGTCCTTCATTTTCTGTGTAAATTCTAAGACATATGCTTCTTTTGCAATTTCTTCCATTTCATGTTCCATTAAATTTTCTGTACCATACATAATATTTTCTTTTATAGTACCACTAAAGAGAATTGGTTCCTGAGGAACTATACCAATCTGTGATTTTACCCAAATTGAATCAAGCTCTTTGATATCATAATCATCCAATAATATTCTTCCTGTACACGGATCATAAAGTCTTAGTAATAACATAGCTATTGTAGATTTTCCAGAGCCAGATGAGCCAACAATAGCAGTTATTGAATGTTTCGGTATATGTAAATTGAAATCATGAAGAATAAGTGAATTTTCCCTTGTAGGATAAAAGAAGTTTACATTTTGAAACACAATATCACCCGTCAATTTGTTTTCCAATATTTTACCACCTTGAATAGGTATTTTTGGTTTTCTGTCAATTAATTCAAATAAACGTGAACTTGCACCCAAAGCTTTGTTCAATTCACTGTAAAATGAAGATAATCCACTCAGTGATATTCCTACATATGCCGCATACAATAAAAAAGCACTTAAATCTCCAATCGTTATAGTTGAATCAGATACCATAACTCCACCATAATAAAGAACAGATAATACAATTACATTTCCAGATAAACCTGTTATACCAAAAAATATTCCTCTATATAAACTTTCTTTATAACATAATTTAAGAACGTCTTGCAATTTAGAACTATATCTTTTAATTTCTTTAATCTCTTGTGCATAAGCTTTGACAATTCTTATGTTACTAATTTTTTCTTCTGCCTCTGTATTTAATACTGCCAAACTATCTTGCACATTTCTTGAGATTTTCTTTAAGAAACGTCCATAAATAATAGCTGTACCAGCAACAACAGGTACCACTGATAAACCAACAAGAGCTAACGGTGGAGATACATAGAACATCATTGATATTCCACTTGTTGTCATAATTAAAGATCTTAATCCATCTGATACATTACTAGTAATTGCAGAACTTACTAATTGAGCATCTCCTGTAAATAACATGATAAATGTCAAAATAAACTGATATGTTATGTTGTAATTGATAATAATAAAATGTTGTAATTAAAAGGATAATTTTCTAATGCGTATTTTTTATATGCCATAAAATGTACATAAAGAAATAAAAAAAAAGATAAAAAACAGAGTATATATATATATATATATATATATATATATATATATATATATACATAAGTAAAAAGTTTACCAGTTAATCTTCCAACAAGTTCTCCTGTACTTTTTATATCAAACAATGCTGTCTCTTGACTGAGGATGGCTGTGTATGCTTTTTTCCTTAAAGCGTACGTAATTTTATGGCCTGTGGTTGACATTAGATAGACACGACAAAAATTACTGAAAGCACCAATAATAAATACCCCCAGTAACACGAGACATAATTGATTTAATTTTTCTGTCATATTTTCTACATTCACATTATAAATGGTATCAATTACTTTTCCTAAGCTAAAAGGAACTGCCATTGTTACACTAGATGATACTATTAAGAAAGCAATAGCACCAAATAACCTCCATTTTTCAGGTGCCGCTAAAATAATCAATTTTTTAAGATCTGATTCTTTTTTTGTTTTTAATATCTCTTTTGTAGGGATATCTCGAACATTCGTTTTTAAAAATTTTCTTGTTTGCCATCGTAAACCAGTTAAAGGACATGTTTTTCTTGATACACTTTTTGATGAGGTCCAAATCGTATGTAAATACTTTTGCCATGTAGGAGTATAAAAATGTGTAAGTTTGTGATGATTAATATTAGCTGCAAGAAATTTGCAAAGAATGGTCATCTCTTTGAATTTATCTTGAAAACTTGGACGACGTAACTTCACATATAGTCATTTATAGTAAGAATTTTAAGATTCCTTTGAAAATTAGATAACCTTAAAATTAATTTCTATTTTTACTATTATTTTAACTTCATTTTTATCTATTTTTACGTAAGCATTCATTTTACTTAAAACGTATACGCATAAATATTATACGTATGATAATTAAGAACGTACTTTTTGTCGTTGAGTTACTCAATGATAAGATATTCTAATCAATTGATCAGCTGTTTTAACACGTGATGAGTAAAAATACGCATTTTATTTAAAGAATATTTCACTTAATTATTATTTAACAATAACTGATAACAATCAATAGGAAATAATTAATAAAATATGAATTACGCGTAAATTATAACGCGAATTGCTTTAAAAAAAAGACCATTAAAATATTCTTATTAAATAATTATATTGCATTGATATTAAATTAACATTATATATTTAATATTTTTCTAATTATAGACAGATACAGAATAATATATTCACAGGTACATTACATTTATTTTTTACTATAGCTTATGTTCATTAAAAAATAATACATATTCGAGACAATTGTCAATATTTGTTTATATTTCTTTGCAAAATTGAAGTGTTATTAAATCAGACATTTCTAAAGAAATATATTATACTAATTTATCTAATAATTATCTACATATGATTAAAAATTTTAATTCAATTTGTTAATAATTTATAATTTGATTATAAAAAATATAAGTGTTTAACATAAAATTTTATAAATATTATATTAACAGATATTTGTTACAAAAAAGATGTAGAGAGAATTTCATTTTGAACAAATTGCAATGAAATATTTTTAAAATGTGAATAATATATTTTAATCTTTTATTATTAAATACTAGAGGCTGTAAGTATTTATTTACAATAATAAGGAGAATATAAGGTTCTATACACATAAAACATCAGATACTTATATTTATTCATATCTGAGACATTATTTATCAATTATTGTTTCTCCCTTTCGTGATCGTTATTTGAACGATTTTTTACTTGCAATAATTATCTTGAAGGAAAACTTGAATTATTTTACGTTATATTAAATATAATTTATGTTAACAATATATACATTTATTAGTTCTTTAATCTAGGACGCAAAGGTTTTTGTGACTTACAGTTATATATAATTATAAGTACCTTTAATAAATTTTATACTTTGCTTATTATCGCAAGTCATTTGAATGTTTCTTAACAAAATATTGCAGTTTTGATAAAGGATTAATATCAATGTGGAAATACTTAAATAATTCTGATCTTCTCAGAAAAATACTGATAAATTATAGAGAAGTAATATAGCAACGCGTGTGCCTATTTAAAGTTAAGTACTATACAGGTAGTCTTTCTGAATTAAATTTTATCCTAAAATAAAGTTTGTCGTAGCTTTACAAAGTAGTCACATTTATAGATAACTGTTTTAATCATGTCAGCATATTAAAATAAATATCTTCTATACTATGTTTATATGATATAACATAATACATGTATTAACATGAATGTAATGGTATGGAACTATATTAGAATACGGTGCATATATATACACCGTATGATTTTTTTTCTATCTCTCATTGTTTTCTCATGAGCGAGTCATATTCCTATCTAATGATGTACAATTAAAAGAATGTATTTAATCACTGAAAGCAGATTCTTAGTTGGTAATAATTCCATTTACTATAACATAAATATATATATATATATATTTAGAATAGAATTCTAGATATATATATATATAGAATTTAATATATATGTCATCTGTGTAAGCTCTGCATTCAATCAATTACTTTCCACATTTATTGAAATTCATCATCGCTACTCAATAACATAGTTTTTTCATTATAATTTTGTGAGATAGTTGCAACTCGTTGATGAGAAGTATTACGTCTTTGTGGTGGTGGTACCGGCATATTTTGTGGATCATCAGGATCAAAGCTGGATACTCGCATACCACGTTGCCCCTTCGGTCCTCCTATTTGTTACATTATGTCACATATTATCACAGACAAAATTATGCCTGTTTGAGTTAATAATATATATTTTGCAAAATATTTAGTATAGATTAAGAATTATTAATAACAATTATAATAAGTACCAAACAGTTTGTTTAAATTCTTAAATTATTTTATAGCTATATTTAATTTACAAATTTTAATCTTAAAATAAAGAGAAAAATTTGCAGAAATAATGACAATATTTATTTGCAAAAATATCATGCAGATTGTTGCAAGACAAATCGATAATTTCAAGCCACTACATTTATAATGGAAATATGACAAAGTAAAAATGTAAAAATAGTACATTCAAATAAACTAGACGAAATTGTATGTTTGCATGCTGAATAAACTTGCACCCATATTTTCATGCCATATCATCATCTTACATCATCTATATCTTATTATTCTGGCTTTGAATTTAATTTTTATGTTATTGAAAAAAAAAAAAAAAAATACATCAGCTGTTATGTATAATTTTCATTTATTTAAAAGCAACATATATAAGTACACCATTTTTCTAAGTGCTTTTGTGTTAAGTGCTTAAGTTCTATTTTACAAAAGAGATTGATTGTTAATCATGAAATCAATGAATCATGCCTATCTATGCATGTTGACAATGTTTTGATACAACTAATAATATTTTAAGCAGAGAGAGCTGACCTTTAACTCTGTAAATAGATTTTCGTTTAAATCATTAAATAAATACGTATTATTAATATAGAAAAATGTTTTGTTATATTATATATAATGTTCAATCTTCATTTAAACTTGCATAAAGCCCAATGTCCAATTTCTTGTAATTAAAAAAATGATGGCTCACTGTGTCATAGTTTTTCATACGGCAAGTTGGTATTAACGTCTGAAAAATAGCAAATAAAGTGCCATCAACAAAGCTGAATCTAAAACATTAGCGCAAATCAAAAGAAGCTGGAACTAATGATTTTTTTTTTTTTTTTTTTTTTTTTTTTTTTTTTTTTTTTTTTTATTATTAGCAAAATGGCATAGCATACTTTATTCCCATTTTTTCCAATGAATGTTAGTTAGATATTTTATTTACATACAATATCGTTCGATGTGTTTGAATGATTTCGTATTATTCAATGTTTAAATCGAGTTGCAATTATGGATAAGATTCAAGTTTTATATAAAAACTAAAGTTAAATTAATGTGATGACTGCATTATTTAAGCTATATTATGTTGATAATAATTCGTTGCATTTAGCATGAACACATTTTCAATTCTAACATTCACATCCATCTTATGTCACATGTAACCATATAATTTATATATAATTACATTGAATATAAATTTATAGAAAACATAGATAAATTATGGAACATGATTTCAGATTAATTACTACATCATGCTATAAAAAATTAAGGCAGCTTACATTGATAATATTGCTTAATTAGTTGAAAATATTTTTTTAAATAACACATAGTGCAATCATCTATAATAAAATATGACATACCAGAGCTGTACTGCGTATACTGTTGGTATTGTGGATGAAAGTTGTGGATGGCATCAGTCATTATGTCTTTTGGATTCATAGTTTCCTAAACAATTTATTTGACATATTGTTATGATAATATTAATTTTCAACATCTATATAACATAGTACTGTTACATACTTTCAAACTGCTACTAATACTTTGCATTGTCACGCTTCTTCCCCTAGAGTCAGTAACACAACCAGCTGAATATACTTGGTAAGGAAATGCATAGCGCAATGCAATAGCAGCAAACAACATTTCAATGCAAATTAGAAAATTCTGATAACCAGCAGAAACGGTACCAGCGCTTGTTGATTGACCTAAGCTGTCTATTACTGGTGAAATTACATTTGCTTTTTCAAGAATGGCCAATAACACTCCTAGAAATAAGATAATAGAATAATAATTAGTATAATATTGATTGTAAGAAAATATTAATAAAGAAAAAATAAGAAAAAAATTACCTTGCCAAAATGATAAGAAAATGACACTTTTGACGGTACAAAATTTTAAAACTGGTTCAAACGGAGTGAGCAGTTCTCTTGTCGCAAAGTAAAAGAGAAAAAGTCCATAAAGAGCAAGAGATACACTGATATTATAAATCATTGTTATATAAATATAGCCACCATCTGGTGACCAATCTCCATCTCTATAATGGCCAAATGCTTGAAGAAATATAATGACAAAAGCCATTACAGGCTTGACCAAGCAGAATTGTAATGTTGCTTGTTTACAAAATCTCAAGAAACCAATAGTATAAGTCTTTCCAACTAGGCAGCATGTTCCGTACAAACAATTGGAACGTATTGGTTTTCCCCTTATTTCGGACATAATGTTCCCTTCACCACCCAGGTACTCGTAGCATAAGGACAAAAAGTTATATATAACAAATGCTTCATAACAGTCTCGTACGGTAAAGAAATAAACATAATAGCTTCCGCTATTGAAAAATAATAGGGACACCCAAGAATAAGTAGCATAAATTGGCACGATGAAAAGTATTCTGACTATCCATCGTTGTTCCGTGGGATTGGTATACCATCTTAAATGTTGATAAATCTAAAAAGGATCGAAATATTGATAAGAGGATTGTCGTGTAAACGAATTATCTTTTTAACGTTGAAAACATACCTGTTGGCAAGTTAAAAAAAGAGCTAGCCAGACAAAAATACCGGCTATGCCCTGAGCAGTTCGAGTCTGCAAGAAAATAGGTGTCGCTTCCTTGGAAACATTTCGGAAATTGTTAGTGGAATTGGTCATATTGTTAATCACCAAGACCGCGATCGTTGATGCCTCCGTTTCGAACGTACTACTCATAGTATGATCTGGGGACGATCGATTTTATATATGTATGTCACATTTCAAGAACGTATTATTTTCGAAGAAAAAAATGATCGTCAATCGTTTAACGATTTAAATAACGTGTGCATCTGTTATGTATGTATATATATATATATATGATATATGTATGTATGTATATATATGATGTATGTATATATATATATATGTATGTATGAATGTATGTATGAATGTATGTATAAATGTATGAATGTATGTATGTGTGTGTGTACGTATGTACGTAATAGAGAAAGAAAAAAGAGAAAGGAAAACAATAAAAAAAATTCCGTATTTTCACATAAATGAAAGAGAGAGAGAGAGAGAGAGAGAGAGAGAGAGAGAGAGAGAGAGAGAAAGAGAGAGATTTCAGATATCTCTCTCCGACGTAGTCGAGCGTTAAAAATCAATATTTAGAACAATACTAAAATAACGATACTCCATTTCTGCGCTCATTTTCATTTTAAGGACGCACCCGTGCTCCATTTGTAGATCGTCCTTCCAAAATCGTAGCATACGCGCACAACCCGGATCTAAATTTTTCCTGTGTCCGTTCACCGTTCGCACTTGCGTCAGGATTTAACGCGACCGATGCGTGCTGCTGACCCGTCTCAACGAGAGATCAAGTTTCTCAAGATTCCCCACTTCGAATTATCTTTCTCGGACCACCACACATACACACACATACACACACACACACACACACACACACACACACACATAAACGAACGCGAATCGTGATCGTTTTCTTATATTGCCTTCTGTGACCTTCCGAGAAACACGGTCCCGTCCGTCTTTATTTCTCTTTCTCTTTTTTTTTCTCTTTCTCTCTCTCTCTCTCTCTTTCTCTCTCTTACGTGCGCGCGCGTGACAAATAATATGAGAAAATGTTCTTTTTTTTGTGTTCTACCGATCCTTCTTATATTTTTTACCTTTATGTTTTTTTACCTTTCGACGAAAATATCACCGAGTTTCATAGCAACGTGACATATTCGACACCTGTCTTCTTTTCCTCTCGTTTCTCACTTATTCGCGTTCATTCAAACGTTCTCTCTTGAGTTTACACGAGCGAATTACTTTTCTCGATATGTGACAACAGTAAGAATACAACTGAATATAATTTTCTGCTCGCGGACGAGATTACGCGCATGTACTCTTTCGTTTTTGCTTTTCTCTCTTTCTTTCCCCTCCTTTTTCCTCCTTCCTTCCTCTCTCTCTCTCTCTCTCTCTCTTTCTCTCTCTCTCTCTTTCTTCACAGTGATCATCTGTCTATTTCTTTTTTGCGCTATATATCTGAATATCTTTATCTCTTTCTTACTTTTGCTAACGCATGCGCGCGCATACTTGCATGAACCTTTTGACCGCTTTTAATCGCGACCAATCATATTATAAGACGCTTGCGCGCTATATGATATAACGTATTATTCGGCTTAACGCGATGGGATCGCCCATAATTAAAAAATTACTTTCGATATCGTTCGATTGATATCTTTTTTATTTTTCATATTCAATGGCATATATTTCGTGATATTATGATATCAATGAGATAAGAAGGAGCATTCTAAAGAAAAAAAAAGAAAAAGAAAAGAAAAAAACGTTGTAGGTAAAAGGATTTGAAATTGCGTCGATATAATAGAATACTGTTGAAAAGGTACAACGGGAACGTGTGTAAATAATGTGAAAGCATAATATTCTATATACATCGTACATTTTACTACGTGTACCACGTTGTGTGGGGGATGACTTGCGGATGGATCAAGGCTATTCGTCATGATATATATCAACCTGATTTTCTTCTCGTTGGGTGTTCGTTAGATCATTTGATCATCTCGAACATTTAATTTATGGTTATGATGGAGATATCGATATACATTTATATATTTTCACAATTTTAGCTTATTTGTATTGTAGAAATCATTAAGGATGGCACTCGTTTATATAGAAGACAATGATCCCTGGTATGATGTTTGTTAATTAAAATATTTCGTTTTTTTTTTTCTCTTTATTTTATCCATTAATAAAGATCTTTCGTAGTTTTGTAATTTTCATATTTTTGCAATAAAGCACCTTTATTTTATTATCTATTAGGCTTACTGAATATGAAGCTTGCGAGAAGTTGTTCCGTGAAATTATGGAACAACTCACTATGCGTGAACGAGAATCAGAAACATCTCAAGCTTATGCAAGTTTATCTACAAATATACGTTTACGTATGAAACAGTATAATAGAGAAATTTATCAACTTAAAATTAAAGTTGAAGAAGCCTTCAAATCCAAAACTATGTATCCTTTTGATTTGTCATTAAACTTGCCATATATTTGTTATTATATATTTTATGAAGAAATATGAAAACGTTAAACATATATTCCTTAAGATGCAAGGATATATAGAACTGTAGAAGAAGCAGAACGTAGAACAAGACAGATTGAACTATTACAAAGTAAAGATATTCAATTACAAAAGCTCTATGAATCCAGAACAAAATCTCTGTTATCAAACCGAAACAGTTTATTAAGATCTGGAACATCTGCATTTGCTGATATGGGAACAACATCATGGGCCATAGATGATGATGATGATAAACCCATAGATGTACAAAGTTTTAAAAATTACCAAGAACAAGTCTTGCAAGGTATTTACTTATTTAATAAATTTTTTGGTATTATTATAATATTTAGTTTTTAACATATCTGTAGGTAATATAATATTAATTGTTTTTATTTATCAGAACAAGACAAAGGATTAGAAGAATTATGCAAAGTACTAGCACGTCAAAAAGAAATAGGACAAACTATTAGCAATACAGTAGAACAACATAATGGTAATAAAAAGCATTTACATGGAATAATTTAATAATACAATTTATATCTATTAATGTATTTTTTATTGATATAGAAATAATCGACGACTTGGCCGATCATATGGATATGACTGATCAATCTTTAATTAATAGAACACGTCAAGTAGAAAACATTAATTACAAAGATAGTACTTGTGGTTATTGGATAATTATAATCTTACTTTTCATTAGTATTATAATAGTTGCTTTATTGGAAGTTTAATGAAAATTCTGTTTTTTAAAGGAGAGCTAATGTAAATACATATATATGTGTATGTGTACGTGTGTATATATATATATATATATATATATATATATATATATTTAATAGTATTACCACACACATACATAAAAAAAAAATTTAATATCTCTTGTTCCGTGCTATATTATTACATATGTGGTACTTACTTTTAATTTATTAATCCAAATTCAAAAACTTCCTGCTTTTAGAATTTTTTATTTATTATATTTTACATTATATATATAAATTAAATTTGTATTGCTTACTATTGAATTTGACGTTTTTTTTTATTTTCTGAATTTTTACATTTCACAATGTGATGAATTCCAATTTATTATTTTTTATTTTTTTAAGCTTATGTGTATAGTTTTTAGTTCTTATATTTTCTTATATTGTAAAAGATGCATAATTATGTATCTTAATCTTATTTTTAAGGAATAATGTATAATGATATTTATATACAACAGAGTGGTATATGAAAAGTCTTGAAATTTATATTTAGGAGAAAGTTTGTAATTTTCTAATTTTTTATTATTCAGTTTTATATAATTCCAGATTTCTTAACAGTGCTTGAGGATTTGGATTCCTTCCTCTGAATCTTTTAAAAATTTCAGTAGTTGGATAAATACTATTTAAAGATAAAAATGTTTTTTGGAATCTTTCGCAAACTTCCTCATAACCAATTTTGTTTTCAAAAGGTACTTCTTGAAATGCACTAAATATATCTGCTGCAATCATTTTTGACCAAAGATGACTGTAGAGAAGAAAAATAAATATTATATATCACATATAACAATATTAAATAGGAAGTCAAAGAAAAAGATTATCGACCTACCCATAATGATTTGTAGCCAAACGCATAGAAAAAATAGGTTTAAAAGAATAAATAAATACATCGTTTATTTCCATTGGCATTACGAAGTGTTCTTTCCAAAGTCTTTCCATAATAGCTCCCCAAGATTCTTCACTAAATATTTTTTAAAATTTCATTTAGCATTTTTATTCTTAGTAAGCTTATAAAATATATATATATATATATATATATATATATATATATATACACATTATATATATATATACACATACACACACATATGTATAATAAATTTTACCTTGAATATATCTCTAAGTCAAAACGTGAAAAAAGAAGATCTGTACATAAATTATATCCTGCTAATTGTAATCTTGAATTTTTTATGAGTTCAACTGCTTCTGCCGGTAAAGTTTCTTTTGTTTCATAATGTTCAGAAATCTTTTGTAAAGTTGATGGTTCATATAACCTATTGTAAAATAATTTTAATATTAGAAAATGCACATTCATGTATATAAATATTAAACATACCAATTCTCAAGAAAACAATTATAAATGTAAGCTGCATCCCATTCTACGTAAGATAGTCCAGAAATGTCTGGATAATCGGTTGTAGCTGTCATATGATGCAATGCATGACCAAACTAAATATTAAACATATAATGTGAAAGAATGTTTTAGTTGAAACAATAATTTTTTTTTTTTTTTTTTTTTTTTTATAATTAAACATAATTTATTTTACCTGCTGAAATACCGTTCGCACGTTTTCAAACGTAAGTAACGAAGGATTTTCAACCTTTGGACGTTGAAAATGAAATATTAAAGAACACATTGGTTTTGTGTCCAAACGTTTACTTCTATTTTTTATTATTACCATATATCCAGAGTTTTGACTACCATGAGGTTTTTCTTCACCCCTTACATAGGGATCTAAATAAAAATTTGCTATCGGTTCTGTACTTGATATATTTCTATTAAATACATCATAGAAGGAAACGTCCTTGTGCCAAATGTCTACTTTTTTATTCTCAACAATTTCTATACCAAAATTTTCTTTAAGTAAATCAAATAATCCATTTAGCACCTTTGGCAATGGAAAGTAATTTTTCAATGATTCTTTTTTAAATCTGTAACATTTATCATTGTATAATTATATAATTTATGATTTATCATAATTTATAAATTTGTATATATATATATGAAATGTTTTATTATATTACTTATAAATATTATCTTGATATTGTTTATTCCAATAAAGGACATCCCATGGCTTGAGGGAACCTTCTAATCCTCTTTCATTTGCAAATTCAGTCAACTTTTGTATTTCGAGTTCCTGAGCATTACGAGCTAATACAATATATTGGTTATTATAGTTTGACGTTAAAAAAAAAAAAAAAAAAAAAAAAAAAAAAAGAAAATAAAAAAATTGAAAATGATAAATTAAAAAGTTAATCTTACCACTTTCTAACAAGATGTTAAATGTATTATACACTTCTTCTAAACTACCAGCCATTTTTGTTATCATACTCATATGAGCATAGGTTTTAAATTTGAACAAATTTGCCTGTTGTTTACGCATATAATAAATTTCTCTTAATATAGAATTTGTTTGGAACATCTTATCATCGGAGGGAGATAATAATGTAGCATTCGCTTTCCACATTTTCCAACGTAAAAGTCGACTAGAACAATATTCTAAACAAATAATTTCAATTACAAGTATTAAACAATGATATAAAAGAAATATTTGAAATGATATAGAACTTATGTACCTAAGAATAATTTAAGAACGTGTGGCTGTAAAGTGATAGTCCAAGGACCTACATGAGATTGTGCAGGATTTGTTGCTGTAGCTTCTAATAATTCCTCGGGAAAATCTTTAACGTCATCTTCATTTTGTATGATATAAGAACATTGCTTTATTGCACTCTACAAAATAATAATTTCATTATAATCTTTATTATTAATAACTTTTATTATACTTTGTTAAAATATTGACCTCGTATTTTTTTATAAAATCCATTTCTTGTTCATATAAAATACGGTAACTATTTTTAAGCCATTCCTTCTTTTTTTTCGATAATTCCAATCCATTCAATCTTCCTTCCATTGTATATTTTTCTAGTAACCTTTCTTGTTGACTTGTTAATTGGATATTTTTATTTTCTTTAGCACGTTTACAAGCTTCATAAATTGGTAAGCTACTAAATTTAGCTTCTGTTGCTTTCAAAGCACGTAAATTGATACCAATAAAAGATTTGGTAGGTATTAAAGTTTGGTTTCCATAATATAATGTTTGTGCTATACCCCATGTTATTCCCAAAGGAACATAAGTTTCTTCCAAGGGGTATAAGATATCGTTAAATACGTTTACATCTTTTTTACCTGGAAAATGTTAAATATTTTATAACACATTAGTGTTCATATTCTATTTATTTGAATAAGTAGACTTAACATTATTATTATTATTTATGATCAACATATTAAATAACAAAATAATTCAGTGTTAGGTTATCATCTTTAGAAAATTTATAAAATATAATTATTAATCTACCAACCTTGTAATTCTGTTTCTATTTTTTGTATTTGATTATCACATTCTATAGTTTGTTTTCGAATCGCTGTTATACATTTTTCAATGGTAATATTATTAAATTCTGGAGTCTTATCCTCTTTCAATAAATTTTGTTGTGGACATTCTTCGCCTATTTCTGGAAGACTATTTTCAAAGATCAAGAAAGCAATCAAAGAAGAATCTTTTTTTTTTTTTTTCTTTTTAAGAAAACTTTATAAATGAGAAATGGAGAAATTAAAAAAAATAATAAATAGTAATAGATGAAAATAAAATATCTTTAACCTAACATAAAAATGATTTCAATGTAGTTGACTTACAGTACTATGTATCCATTACGTTTTGGTATTTTATGAGCATTACTCCTTGACAAAATAAATCTTTTAACACAAAATGACAAAACCATTTCGCACGATATTTATTATAAATTCTTATACTTCATTAATACATTGTTAAATTTAAAAATAAGAATGCTGGTGAAAAATGGTTTGACTTGTTCGTGGCTCGTACAAAAGTTAGTAATTTATTTCTTACATGGCATATGCACGATAGATATTCTCTAGTATTATTTGAACAATTCGAACCAATCAAATTTTAAGATAGTTCGAGACCAATCAAAGTAACTAATTTAGATGCTATTATAATTATATTATAATATTAAAGATAAAAGAAAAAAAGAAAAAAAAAAGAATACAAATCTTAGCTTCAATTAAGCTTGTATCACTTTTCTAATGGCAAATAATACGAATGCACAATTGATGGACAAATGCATAAATAGGGAAAGAAATGCCGATTATGTTATTCAATAGAATTTTTAAATTGACTTAAAATTTTAAAGTGACTTGTGATACGTGATCGAAATCACCAGAAACTTTTTTTTTTATTAATTTGAAATACTTTTTATATTTATTTATCTATTTTTTTTTTTTTTTTTTATTACATTTAATTGCGTAAACATATCGTTTGTTTATATTAATACACTCTCAATGATGTATATAATATTAATCTGAAAAAATGAATATTTTCATTTACTTTTGTTCGAGCAAAAATTTAATTTAAAAATTTTAATTTCAAATTCAAAATCTTATCTCAATTCTATTATCGCATTTTATCTCTTTCACATATGATCGAAGAATTATCTATAGTATAGTATTTTCAGATCTCATTGTATCTTGTTACTCAGGGGGGATTACTGTCGTCTTCGCGATTAGTCACGGCATAGGTTAAAGTGTTTACAGATTGAAATTATTTTGAAGTATATAAACAAAGAGTAATCTGTTCAAAAAAAAAAAAAAAAAGAAAGAAAAAAGTTACAAAATACAAAATGTCTTCCTTCGATTTAAAGAATTGGCCAATTTTTAGCTTATTAGAATCTAAATTCATTGCCAGTATTCAAATGGTCGTAGTATATGGTAATTCATGACAACTCTTTTGTTACATGTATTTTCCCCTATTCTATGACATTTGTTATCAATTTTTATTTACGTGATATAATAAATTTCTTGCTTTTCTATTAATATTATTGACGATTAGTTTGGGATATTAAAAAAAAAAAAAAAGATTTCTCTTGCAGGTAACTTAGGTAATGAAGCTTTAATTGTAACAAAGGATGATATGGTATACGGTTTGGGATGCAACATTACTGGTTGTCTTGGAACAGGAGACGCGCATAGTACTCTTCATCCTAAAAAAGTAGAAGCCCTTTGTGAAAAGGGTATAAAAACTTTTGCTTATGGCAGTGGTCCTCATGTATTGGCACTTACAGATAAAGGAGAGGTACTTATATTAATATATTGATAAAACCTATGTATATATATACATATATCATAATTGTCTGTAATATTTAAAAGGTATATTCTTGGGGACATAATGGATTCTGTGAATTGGGTAATGGATCATCGAATCATGGATTGACTCCAACTCCTGTAGGAATGCCTTTGAGCGAAAAAGTTGTGATAGACATTGCTTGTGGAAGTCATCATTCTCTTGCTCTTACGGATGAAGGAGAGGTAACAAAGAAACAAAAGTATATCTCGTAATCGAATAATCATCTTAGAGAAAGGAAGTATGCATTATGACATAACATTATATAATATTATAAGTAAAGAATTTAGCATTGCAAAAAAAATCAATTGATGAATTTACATATGTGTAGGTTTATGCGTGGGGACAAAACAATTGTGGACAAGTAGGCAGTGGTATAAGTTCTAATCAAGGTGCACCACGAAAAATTAATTCCTCATTAACCGGTAAAAAAGTTGTGTCTATCACTTGCGGACAGACTTATAGTATGGCGGTTACAAATAACGGTGAAATTTATGGCTGGGGTCATAATGGGGTCGGACAATTAG
>NC_060962.1:7026731-7031731 GCF_910589235.1 Vespa crabro
CAGAAGTAATTAGATCTCTCTGTCTCTCTCTTTTTCTCTTTTCTTTTCTTTCTTTCTCTCTTATTTTCTCTCTCTCTTTCTCTCTTATTTTCATCGTCACATCGAGAAAGAGAGAGAGAGAGAGAGAGAGAGAGAGAGAGAGAGAGAGAGAGAGAGAGAGAGAGAGAGAGAGAGAGAGAGAGAGAGAGAGAGAGAGAGAGAGAGAGAGAGAGAGAGAGAGAGAGAGAGAGATAGATAGATAAGGGAAAAACAAGGAATAAAAGGAAGAGAACGAACAACGGAAAGGCAACGATTTTTTTCCGCCCCGCGAGAGAAAAAATCGTTCACGCTCTTCCAACGAACCCCGCAATACCCTTCATCATCCTTTTTATCCGATCCACCTTTCTTCTCACACACCTCCATCCACCCCCATTTCTTCCTCCTCTTTCAGAGCAGCCGGCTTCCTCTGTGCTACGAACGACCAATGGAAAACCATAATCGATCGTGGCTCCGCGATGCCACCGCGCGTTTCGAGTGATTCGTCTTTGATCGTGCGCGTCCTTTCTTCCCTTCTTCTTGGCATTTTTTTTTCTTTTTCCTTTTCTCTCTCCTTCTCTCTCTCTCTCTCTCTCTCTCTCTTTCTCCCTCTCTCTCTCTCTTTCTCTTTCTCTTTCTCTTTTTTACCCTCTTCAATAAAGGAGTTGCTCCTGGATTTCTTTTTAAACGTTATCAATTCGATAGACTCACGAGCATCGTCAAGTATAAGAGAATTTCTTTTTTCAAAATGAGAAAGACAGAGAGAGAGAGAGAGAGAGAGAGAGAGAGGGAGAAATAGAAAAAGAGACGGTAGCGTTTCAACGCGAAGATTGTTATAAAAAAGATAAGAAGAAGAAGAAGAAGAAAATGATTGAAATATTTTTTATTAATTACTAAAAGACGATTTTCTTGAAAAAAAAAAAAAAAAGATAAATAAATAAATAACGAAAGTAGAAACGAAAATCGTTGTAAAAAAAGATAAAAGGAGGATGATTGAAATTTTGTGAATTACGCAAAGCGATGGTTTTCTTAAATGAATGAAAAAAGAAAAAAAACAAATGCAAAGTCGTTATAAAAAAAAATAAGAAGAAAGTTGAAATGTTGTGAATTATTAAAAAGCGATAACTAAAAATAAATATGTATATATATATATTTATTTAAAAATGATTTAGTACGTAAGAAAAGAAGTATTCATCTCGATAATATTCCTAAATGAGAAAACGATTCGATTCAATTGGATGTTCCAATTTTTATAATAAATATATATATATATATATATAGTCCCATGCATATATATATATATATATATACCAATTTATTTTTTACAAAGAAATTTCCTTTTAACATGAAGAAAGAAAAGAAAAAGAAAAAGAAGAAAAAAGAAAAGAAAAGAAATATCTTACAAGTAGTCGGTCCTCCTCAAATTGATATTGATCGAATTCTCAGAATGACGACCCTTAACCTCTCCTCTCGTAAGATAGAAAAGTGGTAGCACTTCCCTCGTTTCCGGAGGAAAGTGTTGTAAGAATGAGGCTAAAGAAAAGGAATAAGCAAAAAAAAAAAAAGAGAGAAAAGAAAAAAAGATAATAAAAAGAGAGAGAGAGAAACGTAAGAAAGTGGATCGAGACGAGAAGATTGAGTATCGTTTCCATCACGTTCGTCATCGCCCTTCGTCCTTCGTTGCCGGAAGAACGGTCCGCGCGCTCAATTATTGTACATTACATTACATATATAGAGCCACAGTTAGTTTTACGTGAGATATATATACTTCGCATTGGCGAGTTTCTTCCTGACATTTTTTCTTTTTTTATCTTTCGTGTATCTATGTTATATGTGACTGTATACATATATATATATATATACACAAACACATATAATATATATATATATTCTCTTTCTTTCTATTTTATTTTTTTTTCGACTCAACTGTCATTACTCTTAAGACGAATTGACGCTTTGCGGATCACTTTCCTATCATCCCTCAGAATATATATATATATATGTATCATATATGTATATATGTATCGTTTAGAGTCCTTTGTAAAGACTTCCGATGATGAAAGGAGTCCTTTTCTTTTGTGACGTTCGCCCTGCGCCAAGGGAAAAAGAGTATTCTTATTTTTTTCCTTTATTTTATCTTCCCTTTGTTTCTTTTCTTTCTTTCATTGGCTGTTCCTTTCTTACATCCACCCTCTACCTTCTCTCTGTCTCTGTCTCTGTATCTCTCTGTCTTTCTCTCTCTCTCTTTCTCTCTCTCTCTCTCTTTCTCATTTCCTATATAAAGTATTATATATAATTACGATCCATTTCCGAAGATCTACAAATGTAAAACGATTTGAGTTTATTACGTATCGAATTAAAAAAGTTTCGCGAGTTCGAGTCTCGGCTTATACGAATTTCACAACCCCTGCGATTCCTTTAAAAGTATATCAGATATTAATTAAAAAGATAAGAGAGATAGAAATGATTCGTGTTTATGAAAAATATGTCGGAAGTGTGTGAAAAAGGAAAAGACAGACAGAGACAGAGACAGAGAGAGAGAGAGAGAGAGAGAGAGAGAGAGAGAGAGAGAGAGAGAGAGAGAGAGAGAGAGAGAGAAAGAAAAGTAGAAAGACAGTAATAAGGCAGTAAGTAAGTAGTAGAGACAACATTTTTAGCCGGCTACGATAGGCGGATAGAACAGAAGAGTATCATTTAGGTTGGGAGGAAGAAGGAGAGAATGGAAAATGATAACGACGATAAAAAGATTATGTAGAAGACTAAGTGAGAGAAAAAGAGATCTCGAATCGAAAAGTGCAGTTGTTAGGTTGAGAAAAGAAAAAGATAGAGATAGAGATAGAGATAGATAGATACATAAATAGATAAAGAGCAAAAAAGAGAGAGAGTAAGAGAGAGAGAGAGAGAGAGAGAGAGAGAGAGATAACAAGAGGGTACGATACATGGAGGTTGCGGAACTACGCTAATATATATATTCTTGAGAGAAAAAGAGAAAGAGAAAGAGAGAGTACATCGAGATGGCCCAAGGATATGAAATAAAAATCAATAAGAGGAGAACGAGGCTTCCTGGAAATGTTCCAACCTCGACGCCATTCTTCGACTTCCTCGAGTTTAGGTTTCCGAGGATTGAGAGGGTAGCGGGAGAAAGCCCCTTTCATACACATGACCTCTATAACTACCTCCACTACACAACTACCAGTTCCACCAACTACCATTATTATTATCACCACTTTACCACCACCACCACCACCACCACCACCACTACCACCACTACCATCATCATCACTTTTCGTTTAACAGGAGGGATTACGATATACGAAGTTTCTCCACCAATCGCGATAAGTGTATCGGCATCGAGTTTACTCGGTTGAAATTCACTAGAAATCGTCCCTTTCAGGTTTAACCTTAACAGATAACTCAACCATTTAATTATAGGGCACACATATCTTCCTATTCCTCGGTGATTAGATTTTGAATAGAATACAATAGGTGAAATCTTGGAAGCGTTTGAATTTGATATCATTGATATCATTGAAATTTATTTACTTTTTTCTTTCTTCTTTTTTTTTTTTTAATGAAGATTAAAAAAAAGACAAAAAAAAAAAAACAAGAAACAAGAAAAGAAGTTCAGAAGTTTTATATCGATCGAAGATTTATCATTGAAAATGATCATTGAAGTTTTAACGATTGATACGATCGATATCATTGAAATCATTGAAAATTTTCCAATTGAAAATATGTTATGCCGATCAAAAGATTTTATCGATCGTTATCGATACGAATTTAATTTCAATAGAAAGGCCATCTTCTTTTTTTCTTTCTATTTTTCTCTTTTCCTCTAAATATTTCTTAATTCTAAGATCGAGATTAGGAATCGCCGAGATCGAACGTCTTCTTTCGATTTTTCTTTTTTTTTTCTCTTCAACGAACTTTTGTCACTTTAATCATTTCGAATATCGTTTATCGCACAGCTCTAAAATTCCTCTTATTATTTTCGACGATCTCTTTTCACAAACGTTCCTCTCCTACGTATTATTATTTATGGGGGTACATGCGTACATCGTCTCTTTCTGTTATTCATTACTCCCTCTCTCTCTCTCTCTCTCTCTCTTTCTTTCTCTCTCTTTCTCTCTCTCTCTCTTTCTCTCTCTCTATCTCTCTATCTCTCACCCCTCCTCTCTCTTTCTCTTTTCGTCTCTTTTTTCTTTCACTGTATTTTTATGCGCTGTGTACGTGTGTGCATGCCCGTGTTTCTCCTCTATTAAATATCGCGAGTCGCATTAATGCGCATGATAAAGTATTATATATGTACAAACACACGACGATATCGTCTAATGTCTCTCTTCCTCTTTTTATATATGTATATATATGTATATATATATATATAATATATATAGAATATATATACATATATATATATATGCGCTACATGTATATTTATATTTATATTTAAATTTATATTTATATATGTATATATGTATATACGTATTTATATATTTATATAATATGTATAATGTTATTATACATAATGTATTGAAATTTTCTTCGCAGTGAATTTAACGCGGCAAGGTCGAAGGAAGATGCATATACATATATATCTCTATCTCTCTCACTCTCACGTTCATTCTCATATATTCTCTTTCTCTCTTTCTCTCTCTCTCTCTCTCTCTCTCTCTCTCTCTCTCTTTCTCCTTTCAAAATTCTTATCACTAACGCTATCTCCCTTTTCGTCATCTCCCTTCGTATCTCTCATTCTAAACTCCATTTCTCTTCACTCTCGTCATATCTTTCGTACCTTTTCATTTTCTTCGTAATCTTTTATCTCAGGCATACAAAGTAAACGGATACATACACTCGTATAATATCATCTTTCTCAGATACACATGGAAATCTCGATGGGCGTGTGTGTGTATAATCGTATTTTCTTTAAACGACGATAACGATACTTACATAATTAATAGCTTTTTGAAATGTAATTATTAGCGGGT
>NC_060962.1:7041731-7051731 GCF_910589235.1 Vespa crabro
ACGCATCCTATCAAATCAGTCATCATTATCATCATCATTATCATCATCAGGCATCATTTCAGAACGGAGCTAATATGGATGAAATATTCGCGGCAGATCGTTCATTCATCCACATTGTCTTCTCGTTTTCACTCTGATTCATTCACATATTCATTCGTTCATTCATTCGTTCGTTCGTTCGTTCATTTTCTCTCTCTCTCTCTCTCTCTCTCTCTCTCTCTCTCTCTCTTTCTCTACAACATTTTCTTCATTGCACTTCATTAATCCATATCGCGGTTGATCGTCGGAGAACGCGTGAGAAGGATAATGGCCGACATTACGTTCTCCGTTCGACGATTTAATCTATTTATATATATATATATATATATATGTATATATATATATATACATATACATATATTTATATACTTCTTGTGTTTGTTGTTATTGTTGTCTCGTTCTTTCTTTTCTTTTTTTCTTTTTCTTTCTTAAGAACTCTCGGAAGATATATTTCCATCGTCGTCCTAACCCTCATCGTCGTTATCATCATCATCATCATCATCATCATTATCATCGTCATCATCATCGTCATCATCGTCATCGTTGTTATCGTCGTCATCATCTTATTATCTCGATGGTCGTCGATTTTGGCTTTCGTTATCTCGTACCCGACGAGATTATCATCATCTCATACCCTTACTTTATGACAACATCATCCCCCTTGTTTTATGACAAAGGGGAATTACCGATTGATATGTCTGTTTTTTTTAATCTTTCACTATTTTCCTCGTCCTATCTTCATATCTTTTCTATTTCTTCTTCTTCTTCTTCTTCTTCTTCCTTTTTTTTTTGTCTTTTTCTTTTCTTTTTATTTGTTTTTTTGTCCTTTTTTTTTAATCATTTTTTTTTTGTTTTGTTTCTTTTTTTACTCGTTTTTTTTCTCCTTTTTCTTTCATCAACGTCAACTCGGCTACCTGCCTCATCGTACCAGAATCATTGGTATATGTATATATATATATATATATATATTTTTTTTTTGTTTTGTTTTGTTTTGTTTTGTTTTATTTCAACGATTATTTGCTCGATCTCTTTCGATATATATATATATTATGTACTCGTTTCTCGACTACCATTCGACTACTTCTTCTTGCTGTTGTTGTTATTGTTGTTGTTATTGTTATTAGCTATTAGATCAACGACTTGGAGTTCCCATAGGAGTGAGGACGGCTCGTGCGACGTGCGTTAAACGAGGTGCAGCTTCGTAGGTACCAGAAAGTTCTAACGTCGTCCTCATTCGCATTAATGCAATCGTTCCAAGGGTTAAACCAAATACCAAAATGAGGTGGGAATGTAATATTATACCATTCATCCCAAGATCATGATTCCCTCTGGCACTGCTGCAATCCTTCGGTGGCATTTCGAGTTTCGCTGTAACAAAAAGAAATTGATTTCGATTAATATATGATTATGACGGTCGACAATGATAAAAGTGACGTTCGATTAGTATTAGAGAAAATGATCGTCTCCTTTTTATTATTTCTTTTTCTTTCTTTTTTTTTTTCTTTTCTTTTTTTTTTTTCATCGCGTATTATCAAGAAATTTGTCACGTTAATAATTGAAGTATACTGTGAAATTGTGCTGAAATTTATATCATTCTTTTTTCCTTTCTTTCGTTTTCTTTTCTTTCCTCCACCCCCCTTCCCCCACCCCCTCTTCACTCCTATGAAAATCTCGTTAAATAATATCGTAGAATGAAAACGATTCTTTTCGTGATTCATTTCACCAAGTATATATATATATATATATATATGTATATATAGGTATATTATTAATAATTTATATTACCCTCTGTGTGTATCGTTCTCTAATTATCTAAAAAGTTGAATTATCTTGAAATAAAAAATATATAAACGGTCGGGTTCTCACGTGCGAATCATTTCTTTCGTGCCGACTTCTGTTTAAATAATTTTTATTTAAAACTATGAGAAACGAAAGGAGGGAAAAGGATAGAGAGAGAAGTAACGAAAAAAAAAAAGAGAGAAAAAGAAAAGAGAAAAAGAAAAGAAAAAGAACAAAGGAAAGAAAAAAAAAAAAAAGAAAAGAAACAAATTATATATACGATCGCATTTTGAAAGGAATGCGAGGTCGACCTCGATACTTTATCGAACGTAAATAAGTGTTCCGGGCAATTATTATCGCAGCGATTTATCGGCTACCCTTTTGAAAATCATCATCATCATCATCATCATCATCATCAATTTCTTTTTACCTTTATGTTTCTGTCCAACGAATTGTCGGAAATAACTTAAAGTATTCGTGTCTCCAAAGTTATGTCAAGCGGTGGTGTTACGGTTAAAACTTAACTTAATCACATTAATCTTCTTTCATATCAGACCAAAAGTCCTAGTAATAACGATTAGTCCTATCGAACTAAGTTATCGAAGAGTCAACGTATTACAAATGTACAGTATATACATACATATATATATATATATATATATATATATATATATATATATATATATATATGTATATAATTTATGATGATTATACGTTTAGAAAATTTTCGTTTATTTTTTTAATTCATCGTTCAGCAAAATAAAATGATTTTATTTCTCGAGTAAGAAAGAAAGATAGAAAGATACAGATAAAGAGAGAGAGAGAGAGAGAGAGACAGATAGAAACAAAGATAATACGATCATAACAGTTTTCTTGTTTAACACGCAAAGGTAATATTTCCCATTGCGTTAGACACGAGCACTTTCTAATATCATCTAGATTAAATCTAATGCGAACTAACGCGTAAAGTGTTCTTGATCTTTCGAGAGGGCGGAAGGAAGAGAAAGGAAGGGTTGAGGAGGGTATGAGAGAGAGAGAGAGAGAGACAGAGAGAGGGAAGGAGGAGAGACGAGGTTATGAGAGAAACGGAGCAGAGTTCGAGGACACCGAGTCACGAGCGTGTAGCCACCCCAGACGTATGCATATGCATGCGAGTAATGTGGAATACTAATGAATGACCTTCCGAGTAATTGCCGTCTGATATTTCACGCCGTCTATATTCACTTTCTTCATTCGTTTAATCGATTAGTAACTTTCTATTATTTCTATTATTTCGATGATCTTTTCTAATCGATCCGATAGAATTTTATTTCCTAGTAATTTTTTTTTTCCCCCAATATATCACACACATACACACACAGACAAACACACACACACACACGCACACATACACACACACGCACACATACACACACATATTGAAATTTATAAGTTTTTCATAAATTTGAATTAATTATAATATATGTTATTATAGTTATATTATATTATATTATAATACAAGAATTCAATTGAATAAAATATATGTATATATTGTATATCATTATATATATATATATATATATATATATATATATATATATATTTATTTATAATAATAGTGTATATGTTATATGTATATGCACGTATGCATGTATTTGAGTATATTACAAAAAAAAAAAAAAAAAAAATAAAAGAAAAAAAATAGAAATTAACAAATTGACGAGATATAAATCCTTGAAACTAATTCAATGCGAGTGACTCGTTAAAATTTAACAGGATTCGTCAAAGACAAGATAGTAAGATCATCTCGTTGATATTAACGATGACACACGTTATTATCATTATTATTTAACACGATGGCATATAGATCCCTTTGAAATCGTTATCTATTTATGTGAAAATTATTAATTACCGTTTACTTTGCCCTTTTTGGTTGGTCTATGAGGGACAAAAAAAGAAATAAATAAAAAAGAGAAAAAATAAACCAACGTTGAAGAAGTAACAATATTTCTTTTTTTTTTTTTCATATGCTTCTCTATCTCATTAATAATAATCAAATTACGAATGTCGACGTTCCTTCTAGCTTCCGAGCTCGTTTCTATTCCATTGTTATTAATTTTTTATTGTGCTCCGAAATTATGCTTGCGTACGTACTTACATATGTATTGTACATACATACTTCAGTAGTATATATAATATATATATATATAATATGCCGGTGTAATTAAAAAAAAAAAAAAAAAAGAAAGAGATAAAAAGTTTTACTTTCAAAAACATTCATTACTTATGAAAATTGTTTACCATTATTAAACACAATATTATTCTAAATAATTTTCTAACACGAAAAACAAAAAAACAAAAAAACAAAAAAAAAAAAGAAAAAAGAAAACAAATATTCTTTATAATTTATTTATTATAAAATATTATTATACGTATGTACGTAGTAATATATCCCTTTTATAGAATATATTTACTATAAAAAGTAATCTATTTGTTTATAATAATTATTAGAAAAATTATACAAATTAAATAAACAAATTATTATATAATATTTATATGATAATTCTTTCAAGGAGAACTTGATTAAGATAAATAATTTGTTTAGATCTCTCTCTCTCTCTCTCTCTCTCTCTCTCTCTCTCTTTTCAACTATTCAAAGTATAAAGTTATAAACATGAAAAATTTCTTTAAATATTTGAATATTAAAGTTACCAAGCATGCATCTTGAAAGTTCGAAAGGAGCTAAAATACATTAAGGTAGCTAGCTAGCTAGATATCAATTTTCAAGCATCATAAAGACGCAGGAATATTCTTGCGATAATAATGCTTAGACGACGAGACATTCTCGAAAGGGTTGACAGAGAAAGAAGAAAGAGAAGGAAAAGGAGGAGGAGAAGGGGAAGAAAGAGGAGGAGGAGGAAGAGAAAGAGGAGGAGGAGGAGGAGGAGGAGGAAAAGTAGAAGGAAAAGGAAGAGGAAGAAGAGATAGAGAAGGTGGTAGTAGAAGAGGTGGAGAGAAAGAAGAAGACATTGATAAATCGCTCGGAACGGGTAATTTGTAAGGGTGCCATTTAACTCATAGCCGATGGTTGTGAAAGGAACTAAAACGGCGGAAATTGTAAACGTTGACGAAAGAGAAACCTTTGTTAAAGATGAGGGAAATGAAAGAAGAGGAAAGGCATAAGCTCCGTCAAGGGATTTAGACGTTTATTGTTATTCGATAAGATTATACACATATTAGATATTTTGATAATGAATGAAACGATTTTAATTCGTCCTTATTGAAAATCATTCTTCCTTTTTTTTTTTTTTTTGTTTCTTTTTATCATTGTAACATTAAATAATACATATCGTAAGTAAAATCGAAATAAAATTCTATTCTCGTTGTTTGGAAATATAAAAACATTTTCGATTCTTCCCGTAGATCGAATTGATTGATCCCCACTCGTGACTGAAAAATGTTTTATCGTAAAATGAAAAGGGGAAAAGAAAGAAAGAAAAGAAAAAAAGAAAAAAAAAAAAAAGAAAGAAAAAAAGACACGACGTAGCAGATGTAAGAGTTTAAATTGAAAAAATTTATCGGAAATAAATCTATCCATATCAAAATTTTTCTATCGCAAAGTATAATGTATGTATGTTATATAATATATTAAATATATATTACATTATTAAATATTAGATATATATATATATATACATATATAACGTAAATAAAATGATAAATAATAAATATAGGTTGAAAATGAAAAAATTAAAAAATTAAAAAATTAAAAAGAGAAACAAAAGAAGAAAGAAAGAAAGAAAGAAAGAAAGAAAGAAAATAAAAATATTACATTTGACGGTACTCAAATAGGAATACATACATACATATATACAATGAGATACAACAGTTGGGTTTAATCGAAACATTCCTGGACGGTCGGACGACTCGAATGAAATTAATATTCGTGCGATAAAGGAATAAAAGGGAGCAAAAGGTAGGTAGGTAGGTAGGTAGGTAGGTAGGTAGGTAGGTAGATAGGTAGGCAGGAAGGTAATGGTAGGTAGAGATAGGTAGTTAGGTAGTTTCAGGACACAACCAGAGTGGAAAGGAACGAGTAGGCAATTATTTCTACGGACTGACGGACTGTTAAACCGAATGTTATACATATCTATGTACATACATATACATACGTACATATATATATATATATATATATATATATATATATATATATACATACGTACATACATATAACGCGAATTGCACGCGACAAACGATTAATTTTAGCTTCGTCAGGGCGGTTAGACGCGCGTGAAATCACGAATTCGTCGAGCTGGACGAACGCGATGTGTAAAGGGCTATAACGAGAAGGGATGAACGAGATTTGGGAGGAGCTTAAGGGGCTTGAGGGGTGAATGGTATTGGTGATGGTAGTAGTGGGGAGGTGGGGGGGGGAGGGGTGACCGTATTAAAAGGTACGCGAGAGATAAGGGTGATTACACGGGCCCGGGCCACGTCGAAATCACTCGTCGAATTATTATCGACGCGTTGCCGCACGTTTTCCAATCCCCACCCCCTCCATCCTACATCCTCCATTCCACCCATTCACCCCATCCCCCTCATCCTCCATTCCCCATTTACCCATTCCCCATTTCCCCATTCCCGCTTTTCGCTTCGTCTCACACCGTTGCTGCGAGCGATCGATTTATACCGGGCTGAACCAACGTAGCTATACAAATCTAATGTATCGATTGAGAATTAGTCGTTCGGAAATTTCGACTGGTTTTGATATTTTCTATTATTTTTCCTTTCTTTCTTTTCGTCTTCTTTTCTTTTTTTTTTTTCTTTTTTTTTCTTTTTTCTGTTTTCTTTTTTTTTCTTGTGTGTGTGTGTTTTTTTTTTTTAAATACAATACGACTTTTAGTCTTTTTTATTTTTTGTCCAATTATTTTTTCCTTCTCTCTCCTTGTCTTTTCTTTTTTTTTTTTTTTTTTATTCTTTTCTTTTCCCCCTCTTTTTTCATACTATACCTACTATCGCCTTAATCGTACCGATTTGTATCGTTCGAAATAACCGAGCAACCATGTTCTATACTCTTCCGAAGTATCATTCTTCGAGAATAGACACATGTACATATACATATATATATATATATATATATATATATATATATATATATATGCATAGTATGTACAGTATATACAGTTACAGTATACATACACATGCATGTACGTTGGTATTGTACGTAGGTATTTCATTCTTTCATTCGACGAGAAAACTTTCAAATTGGCAGGGATTCAATTCTACTTCGTTTGCGAAAAAAGGGGGTAAAATAAAAAAAAAAAAAATTGAAAAAAGAAGAAAAAAGAGGAAGAATGGAAGAAAAGTAAAACGGAAAAAGAGAAAAGAAAAAAGAAGAGAAAAGAAAATAAAAAGAAAAAGAAAGTTAAAGAAAAGAGAAGAGACATAGAGAGAGAGAGAGAGAGAGAGAGAGAGAGAGACCATCTCTGAGAATTGAAAGGGGAAAAGGGAGCAAAGAATAAAAAAACGAATAAGAGCGAAGAGCGAGAGCGAGTGAGAGAGAGAGAGAGAGTGAGAGAGAAAAGGAAAAGTAAAAAGGGAGGAAAAAAAAAGACACACACAAGGGTAGAGTCGGTCAGCCTTCGAGGTACGATTCTGCGACGATAGTAACCCCCTCTTCTCTTACCCCTAGGACCCTGTCAATCCAATAGTATCCCCAGTTGAACGGAGGACAGAGAATACGTCCCGTTCGTTTATTTGCGTGCGCGTGCACACGAATACGTACATACGCACGTGTAAGCAGCTTGAAACACAGTTAAACTAGAGAGAGAGAGAGAGAAAGAGAGAGAGAGAGAGAGAGAGAGAGAGAGAGAGAGGAAGAGGAAGGGAGAAACGAGAGAGAGAGAGAGATACACGATGCTGCGGCATCGATCGGCAGCAGTGCCTGCCGGCCAGTTCCACCCTCTCGTGTCCTCTCTCGTTTACCCTCTTCCATCCTCCGTCGTTCCTTTCGTACAGGGGGCACGACGATCAAAACGCCTCCCCTCCAATACCCCTTTTCGCTCAACCGCACCCTCTTCCGCGACCCGGCATAGTCCTCTTCTATCTCTTTTTCTCTCTCTCTCTTTCTCTCTCTCTCTCTCTCCCTCTTTTTCTCTTTCATATTTTCGCTTTTCATCGCTTTGTCAAATTATTATTTTCGTATAGAACAAATACGCTTATAAATGTATGTATGTATGTATGTACGTATGTATGTATGTATATATGTATGTATTTGTAGTTAGAGATGCAAATATATTGGAAAGTATATTTAAATATATTATAAATAGATAAATGATAAAATTCGATATATACAGACACGTACATATAATTGGATATAATAGAATTTTGATATTGCAATAATTTATACACTTTGTATATAAATATATTTTCCAAAATATTCTCATGTATTAAATCCATATGTGTATATCATTTTATATATATATTATTATAAATATATATTTATCTATCACATTAATCAAAATATGTTCAAATATTTATATCATTTAAATATATAATATGACATGAATTGGAGAATAATAAAATATAATAAATTTGTACGTAATCATTTTGTCAAATATATTTATCATTTATATATAGAATTAATATGTATAATTTCATTTTAAATTTGTTGTCTTGATTTGTTCAATACTGTCATAATTAAAATTGTTATCAAAGAATATATTCATCATTCTCTTTCTCTCTCTCTCTCTCTCTTTCTCTTTCTTCAAGTTTTCTTGAAGATCTTATATTTGATAAGTTAATATAATAATACATTTTCTCTCTCTCTCTCTCTCTCTCACTTTCTCTCATTTTACATTTCGAATAATAATTTAGAATAGGAGAAAGGATGTTCATTTGTACGATTCGACATAACGTAAAGGAAGAAGATAAGATACGTTCTCCATCTCGTTGTTTTTTAACAAACGAACTTTTCCTCGGTATTACGGTTTTGAGCAATAGCGCGTAAACTCTCGTTTTCTCTTCTTGTTAGTTGAGAGAAGCTCAAACTTCCTTCTTCGGCTTCATTCTCGTTTAGTAGAACGACTTAACGAAGAGAAATAGAGAGAAAGACAGACAGACAGACAGACAGACAGAGAGAGAGAGAGAGAGAGAGAATCTGGGTTTGTCAAGATTTTGAAAACTCATTGGATACTTTACAAAATATCACTCTTTATATATATATATATATATATATATATATATATCTTCTTCGATAGATGTCGAAACCCATCAAGCATTACGAAAGATACCTAAATATATCTACATAAAGGTTCATATAATTTTCAATTTAATTATCTCGTTGATGGTCAATAAAAGTAATAATATCAGTAATATTTTTGCAAATTATATTATCCTCCTATCAAAAAAAAAAAAGGATAAATCGGATAAAAATTAACGAGTCAATTAGACTTATATAATTATCTTCTAATTATATTAGAATAAATACTTACAAATAATAGTGGATTATTTTCATTCGTTCGTTTCCGTTATCCGATAATAATAATAATAATAATAATAATAATAATAATAATAATAATAATGATAATGATAATGATAATAATAATAATAATAATAATAAAAATATTCACAAAACAAAAACGTACAAAATGAAGTACGTAAAAGTTTACTTTGTTAAATTGAACATATAATTATTCTTTGATTTTTTCTCGATTATTAAAGTTGTGTTATTAGAAAAGTAAGAACCATACATTTAAAAAAAAAAAAAAGAAAAAAAATGTTATGTTTCGATTAAACGACGTATATATGTATATACGAATGTATGTATGTATGTATGTACGTATGTATCTTATTCGTTGAATGCCAAAATTTATTAATACTTTCAACAATTTGTCTCTCGATTTTATAAAAAAAATGAAAAAAATGAAAGAAGATAGAGCCGTGATTTAGATATACTTTCTCTATCTTTTTATTTGTTTGTAATTCTTGTAAGAAAAATATGATAGATAAATAGATAGAGATAAAGAATATCATTGGATCTTTATACGTAAAGTTCTCTCGTAAATCGTTGAAATGATAGCAACATGCTTGAAGGATGCAACATGGAACGATGTTTTTTTTTCATCGATGAACACAGTTGTTAAAGCAATGCATCTCTCTCTCTCTCTCTCTCATTCTCTTCGTCGTCATTGCAATTAGT
>NC_060962.1:7056731-7071731 GCF_910589235.1 Vespa crabro
TTCCTTCTTTCTTTCTTTCTTTCTTTCTTTCATGCTTTCTTTTTGTTTTTCTGTTTTTCCTTTTTCTCCCCCACCATCCCCTTATATTTATCGACCCTCATAAACGACGCCATTGATTTTCAATTTTTCATTTTTATCTTCTTTTCTTTTCTTTTTTTTTTTTCCCCCTCGTTTCTTGTTCATCATTTTATTACCTTTCGAATTTATAATTAATTTATAATACAACGTATTAAGTATATACCGAACGTTCGGTCGATATTACAAATATGAATTATTATACATGTATTGTACATATCGATTATTATTATTATTGTTAGATGTATTCGTTCTGTCGATATAAATCGAACGTAAAAATAATACATTGATAAGTAGACGTTAGATCGAAAATAGAAATAAAAGTCTATATATAGAATTCATTCGATCATCGTGCTCTAGATCATTTAAAACATTTTTTAAATTAAAAAGTAAAAAGACGATACATCGAGAACGTAGATATATAAATTATATATTATAATTCGATATCTAATATAAATCGTTAATATAATATTTGCATTGAATCGATCGTTTTAGATAATACGATAGGTCGAATAGCATTTGATCATTGTTGCTCTAATCACGAACCGCCTTGGCCGGCTTATAGTAATAGTTACTCGAGCATAAATCGCGTGCACAGCTCGCCTAATCCAAACGACCGCGACTGTACGAGAGATTTCGCGATGTTTATGTGCGTATTATATACATACATCTATGCATGCATTAATGCATGAGGATGCATGCATGAATGTGTGTATATATATATATATATGTGTGTGTGTGTGTGTGTGTTTGGCCGTGAGTGCATGTGTATATGTGTGTATATTTTATGGTCACCGAAATCACATTCTCTGATTCGTATGGTTACGCCAATGGTATTATTCTCTTATATACATGCACGTTAACACATAAAAAGAGATATGGATCATTGTGTCGATGAGAATGACACGTTCGTCCATTCGCAGTCGTGCTTATTATATTATTTAAAATCCTACGGGATTCGATGAGAGAATTTTGCGAAATTTCACGCTTCTCCATTTTTTTTTTCTCTTCTTCTTCTTCTTTTTGTTTTTTTTTTCCTTTTTTTTTGTTTTCGTTTCATATTTATCTTGCGTTTCTTATTCGACGATTGACTTTGATTAAAAATGTAAAATTATCCGATAAATCTATAAGATTTTCTTTTTCATCCCTTTTTTAATTTTTATATATATATATATATATATATATATATATATATATATTAATTATTTTATATATATAAATTATTTCATTAGAAAGTTATTAGATAAAAAGATTCGTAGATACTTACAAAATTTACTTGACAATTATTAATGTACATATATATATATATATATATATTTTTATTTATTTTTTGATTTGATTTGATTTGATACAACATTAATCGGTTTGAATTTGTTTACATTTTAATTATAAATCGTACTTTTTTTCTTTCTTTCTTTTCTTTTCTTTTTTTTTTTTTTTTTTTTTAGGATTTAAAAAAACGTCATTCCGAAGAATTCGATTCCGCGCATTTTATGATTCATCGAATGATATTTTATATTCTGAAATAGAAGTTAACTTTGGCGAATGGGAAGGCACGTTTCGCGGTTACGCCAATGATACCGTGTAAACGGACCATTAGTGCCCGTGACAACGACACGTTCATATGCATGTCTACCTTAACCGCCGTGCGGTTAACCTTTCAAAGCCCACCGACGTAATTATAAAGCAATGCTGTGTATCGTCGTTGTTCTATTTACGTCGACTATGCACCAGACACAAGAAGAGAGAGAGAGAGAGAGAGAGAGAGGATCGTGTACCATTACCGAGATAGGGTTATCTTATTTGCTTTCGTCAATATTGTTAACTTGAGATATCTCCAGGATGATTTTATTATGATTTAAAAAAAAAAAGAAATGTTCTCATCCTTCCATTCCGGGAGTATAATTAGTTTTCTTTTTTTTTTTCTTTTTTTTTCTTTTTTCTTTTCGTTTATTTTCAATCAAATTTCATTTAATCTTCCCTCATCACCCCTTCTTATATACACAACATATCCTCGTATGCAGAGGTATTACTACGAAACATAATTTTTTAATAATAATAATAATAATAATAATTGTTACGTATTGATTCTTTTATTAATCAAATAAAAACGTCAAATCAGAAATGATTCTAATTGATGCTCTTAATTCATATTCGTAAACTGTTTTGATTTATTCCAATATCGATATCTTGTCCATTAAATTGAGAAAAGAAAATAAGTGTTACCAACGAAAACATTTCTCTATTGGTTTGATTTCATTAATCGAACGGAAGCGTCGAGTTTTAAAGATCTTACGGAGAAAGTTTAAAGAACGTTCAATTCATAAAATTCGATTCAATTTTAAATAAACAATAATGCGAGTAAAACTTTGTTTTTTAATTCTCTTCGACGAACTCGAAAGATTTACATATTTTTATGTGTATGATAAAATTGGTATTATGAAATTGAACAAAATTTTACAATAATTTACATAATTAAATTGATTTAATAATAATTTATTTGTGTGTGTGTGTGTGTGTGTGTGTGTATGTGTGTGTTATAAAGTATGTAACGTAATTCTGAATTATTTATTCGTCGATAGAATTTTGATTTGAATGATAAAAAATAAAATATAATAAAAATTTCTTCACTTCAAATATTTTTTCATTGAACCGACGACGTGACGTCGAGAATTTCTTTATCGTATCGTTCCGCAAGTTCCGCAAAATCGGATTTCGTTATCGACTACGAAAGGAGTATTAAGGATTGAAAGGGGGGGGGGAAAGGAAGGAGGTAAGATAAACGTTTTGCGATTTCAAGAAAGAGGATTAACTTTTATCGTCTCCGATGCAGCGCTTTTCTATTTTTTTTTTCTTTTTCTTTTTCTTTTTCAATCCAAGGAAATTGGGAGACGGTGTTTTTATTTCTGATAATTTTTTTTTTTTTTTTTTTTTTTTTTTTTTTTTAAATCATTTCATACGTTAAATATCCGAGAAATTATTTCAATCGAAAAAGTATCCCCTAATTCGTAATTTAATACTTGAACTTTTTGTAATATGTATGAAATTTCTCTTTCTTTTTTTTATATTTTATCAAAATGAACGAACCAATGGTATTGAAATTATGAAATTGTATATTTTTAATATGATTTGAAGAATTGTATTAATGAGAAATACGATCGAGAATTTATATTGTATATAAACACGTATAAATATATACACGATATATATATATATATATATATATATATATATATATATATATATATATACATACATATATAAGTATAAAGGAATAATAAAATTAGAACATTACGAAATCGAATAAACATTATAAGAATAATTTAAAAAAGAAAAAAAAAAAAAAAAAGGAAAAGAAAAAAAAAAGAAAAAGTATTTTCAATCGCCTAATATATGTATATATAAAAAAGAGCTCGAATATATTTTGTCACATTTTAATGAGAATAATCGAATATTATTATGAAAATAATTCAAACGATTATTTTCAATGATATTTATAAAGAAGACGTAATATTATTATTATTATTAAACTTGTTCAAGATATTTATGATATTTTACGTAATCCTTTCGAGCGTGCATAGGTAGTATAATACCTTAGACGTAACTTCGTAACGCGTGTTTATAATATAATATGTTTTAATGTATATAGAAAATCTATGCTAGCAGCTAACATATGACGTGGAGCGAAGCCAACACACAAATCCTCTCTCTCTCTCTCTCTCTCTCTCTCTGTCTCTCTCTCTCTCTCTGTCTCTCTCTATCTCTTTCTCTCTCTCTCTGTCTCTTTCTCTCTCTCCTTAGCAAAGCAATTTCGCATCCCATTGACTCTAAGGTGGCTATTAATCGAGGATGTACTTCAGGATGGCAGCTTTTGGCCGAAGCTTTGACTTTCGTGGGCGAACTGTTGTGCCGATGGCTTAGAGCCAAGAGAAAATTGTTACGTAGAATACGTAAATAATATATACTTTTGCCCTGTATATACACCTGTTTACACCTTTCACAAATTAATCCAAATAATAACGAACGACGCGATACGATATAACCTTTTACCTTCGATTATTTACAATTCGATTCGATCGACGACATTTTCGCTTTCATATTAAAAAAAAAAAAAAGAAAAAAAGAGAGAAAATAAATAAATCAAAAAAATAAAAATGATCACTTTTCCAACGAAGAACATGAACGGAATTAAAAAGATAATTAGATCGTTTGAAAAATCAATTGATTGACATTTAAAATCTCGAGATAACTCTTTTTAATTTAATTTCTTATTAATTAAATCAATTTTACAAAATCGAGTTTTTAGTTTTATAATGTGACGAACGAAAAAACAAAAAACAAAAAACAAAAAAAAAAAAGAAAAAGAAAAGAAAAGAAAAAAAGAAACAAAAGAAAAAAGAAAAGAAGAGAAAAATAAAATCAGGTTTAAAGATTCCAAATAAAAGGAAATAATTGCTTTATGAAATTATCTCTAAGTGCATAATCATTAGATGATCGCGTTGGTAATTATTTCGTCGTAGTAAAATTTTCGATAAAATATTATAAACGTTATAGATATTTAATGAACATTCCGAATATATTGATCTTTCGATCCTTTTTAAATGCAGAAAAATATTTCTCTCTCTCTCTCTCTCTCTCTCTCTCTCTCTATCTTTTTCTCTTTTTCTCTCTCTATCTCTTTTTCTCTCATATAACTATTCGAATTTTCATACTTTTATCAACATCGAATCTATCTATATAGATTCTATATGTATCATATGTACCATATGCATTATATGTATACTTATATATAAATAAATACACGTATACATAAATACACATAAATATAGATTTGAAATTAAATATATATTGTTACATTAAATACAGTAAGAGACGTCATAGCCGTGTCACAAGTTTTAAATTTCATTGTATCCTTCATTTTCCATATCTCATTTATTACGTTTGTCATTTTCCATTTTTTACGATAACGTGTTCTGATAGCAATTTTCTCTCTCTCTCTCTCTCTCTCTCATTCTCTCTCATTCTCTCTTTCTTTTTCGACTATAAAAAGTACATTCAGTAAAATACTCTGTTCTAAATCGAAGAGAGAGAAGGAGAGAGAGAGAGAGAGAGAGAGAGAGAGATAAAGAGATAGATAGATAAAAAGAGATAGAAAAGGAAGATCTAGTAGATCGCGCATGGCATTCACATATCATATGTATAATACGTATTATTTTCATCTGCCATTCTTTTATTGATGAAGGAGAAAAAGAAAAGAGGATAAAAAGAAAAGAAAAGAAAAAAAAAAAGAAGAAGAAAAAAAATAGAGTAATCAGACAATGCATCGAGAATACGAGACGGAATAATACCTACTTCGTTCGTTCAACATAAATGTCTATATACTTACTTACATAACGCATATGTACGCGCGAGTGTCATTTTTACGGTGGCTTTTGATAGAATCTTTTTTTTCGAATTGACGAGATTTCTCCATTTTTTTATCCCTTTTTTTTCCTTTTTTTTCCTCTCTCTCTCTCTCTCTCTCTCTCTCTCTCTTTCTGGCTATCCATTTTTCTCATTTACGTATCTATCTATCTATCTATCCATCTATCTATCTATCTATCTATCTATCTATCCATCTATATGTTCGAGTCCCTTTGTACCAACAATTTCAACAGGCCGACTATCTCGCAGTCCCTTCTCATTTTTCGCATCTCGTTATCGTCCCCCCTTCTCTTTTCATATCATTCTCTGTTAGTGACGTAACACTCGGGAGAAATCATACGAATGAAATGGCATTCTCTTATGGAAAATAGTGCCATGTTTCCTCCTCCTCCTCCTCCTCCTTCTCCTTATCCTTATCCTTCCGTTCCTCATCCTTCTCTCTTTGTTTGTCCCTATCTATGTCTCTTTCTATTTCTTTCTGGTTTATTTCGGATTCGCGATAATGATTTTACGTGAATCCAAAAATAATTTCAATTAGACAAATCGGACAATTCAAAATGAAAAGAAATATTTTGTAATACGATTAAACCTTTATTTACTTTGATTTCCCTTTTTAAATGCTTGTATTAAAATCGTTCGCGTTTATGCTCATACGGAATAATAATTTCATGAATTTAATCTATATATCTACATACTTATATATATATATATATATATATATATATATATATATATATATATATATATATATATATATATATGTACACACACACACACGTACATACGCACAATAGAATTTTTTATTTCAACATTTTATGAATGATAACTATCTATATACGTAAAATGAATAAATTATTTCTTTTTTTTTTTTTTCTTTATAAATACATAATTATGTATTTAGATAGATAGATATGTACATACGCGAAGAGAGTAAGAGAGAGTACGAGAGAGAGAGAGAGAGAGAGAGAGAGAGAGAGAGAGAGAGAGAGAGAGAGAGAGAGAGAGAGAAAGATTAATACAGATATAGAGATAGAATAAAATGAAATCGTTCTTCCATAAGACTTCTCTTGAATTGCGATAATCGAGTAGAAGCATTAGACAGGAACAGAGAGATAGAGATAGATAGATAGAGAGAGAGAGAGAGAGAGAGAGAGAGAGAGAGAGAGAGAGAGAGAAAATTTGCAACTCATTTACCGTGCCACAAATTTGTCCTCGACTTCCGTAGTTGGACGTGTCACACGGATAATATAATAGACGAGGAAAACTATCTATCCTTCTTCAACACGTTGGAATCAACGGCATCCCTTGCATAACCGATTCTTTAGAATTCTCTCTCTCTTTCTCCTCACCTCTCTCTCTCTCTCTCTCTCTCTTTCTCTTACTCTCTCTTTTTCTCACTCTTTGGACAAGTCACTTCGTAGGAAAAATAGAAAATGAAATTCCAGAGGATCTTGCTTGCGATGGACTCTCTCAAGCTTTATCTGTGTTTTTATTGACGTCTATATCTATACACATACACACACACGCGGATGCACGCATACACATACATATATATGCATAATTGTGTGTGTGTGTGTGTGTGTGTGTGTGTATGTGAGAGTGAGAGAGAGGGAGAGAGAGAGAGAGAAAAGTCGGGCAAAAAAATGTGAGAAAATGCAACGACAGAGGAAAAGAAAGAAAATGACGGTGAACTTTCAACATGTCGGTAAATTGCGTACTCAGGGATGAATAAATTGAGAAGGGGGGAATGGATAAAGAGGGAGGGAAGGGCATAGGAATGGCAGTGGATAGGATGTACCTATGTACATTTGTCCTCGGTATTTCTCTTGCATGGACTACAGAAAGAAATGAAAAAGAATTCAGATAGATAGATAGAGAGATAGAGAGATAGAGAGATAGAGAGAGGGAGAGAGAGAGAAACAGAGAGAGAGAGAGAGAGAGAGAGAGAGAGAGAGAAATATCACGGGTACTACTAGTATTCGCTAGAGGGAATAATGCTGCGGGAAAATAATTGCGGCGACTACATTATAATTGTGGACGTTCCTCTTGGAACGATGAAAACGAACGAACTAGAAAAAGAGAGCTTGGAGAGAAAAAAAAAGAGAGAGAGAGAGAGAGAGAAGGTTGTACAGAAACGTGGCCCGAGGCTTTTTGAAACTAATAATGAAAAATGTTCGATAAAAAAAAAAAAGAAGGAATAAAAAAAAAGATGAAGAAGAAACAAAACAAAACAAAACAAAAAAAAATTAAAATAAAATGCAAGCAACTTTCGGGCTTCGCGTAATAACGATCGGTAAATTGGTTACTACGTCTCTCTCTCTCTCTCTCTCTCTCTCTCTCTCTCTCTCTCTCTCTCTTTCTCTTTCTCTCTCTCTCTCTTTCTCTCTCTTTTTCGTTAGCTGAACTAATAATGGAAAATGTTTGTTAAAAGTACGCTTATATATATATATATATATATATATATGCACACACACACACGCACGCACACAGACACAAATACAAACACACTCACAGACACGTCACTGTATGATTAATTAAAAATGGTGCACGTACTAAATCAAGTGGAATTTTTTTTTTTTTTTTTTTTTTTTTCTTTTTCTTTTTATTATAATAAGTTCGTTCCTTTGCTATTTTCTCTTTATTATTGATTTCAGGCCGATCTAAAAGGAACATTATAAAAAGTAAAAAAGATTTATAAACGCGATTACGTTTGTAAATGAAATTACACATGCTTGTGACTTCTTTCATATTCCATTTCATTTGTTCCCCTCCCCAAACCCCCACCCCCACTCCCAATCCATTTTTTTTTCTACTTCTCCGAATAATACTCCCCCCCCCACCTTTATCTACGACAAACCGATGTCTCGTTTAATCCGCAAATACGCATGCGGACTCTGTCTCTCCATCCTTTTTTTCTTTTCTTATCTTTTTCCTTTCTTTATATTTTCTTTTTTTATTTTTCTTTTTTTTATCTTTTCGCTCATTACCACTTTTTTCGTCGATCATGAAATGGCTTAGTCGTCGAGGGAAAAAAAAAAAAAAAAATAATAATAATAATAAAAAATCCATAAATACAAAAAGCTAAGATTTAAAAGGAAATTGTTGCGAATCAACTATCATCAAAAAACAATCGACCAATCGACCAACCAACATCGTCGATAGTAGCGAACGAAAATTGAACGAATTTTACCGCTGAAGTCCTCGCTGCATTGCAGATAGCCATGCTCGTGCATCCTCTATTAATCCCGCGATGCGTTATAATTGGCTACCTTTATTTCGTAACACATCCGGATTTGCAGCATATTAATGTACCGATAACGAGTCCGAGACAAAACCAATATGGAAAGGCCGCCTCGAACACGAGGCGTCTGGCGATATCGAAAATTATGTGCATGCAGATAACAAAATACAATTGATCCCCTTCTTCCGCTCCCTTCTCTCCGACCCTTCCCCTTTCTCTCTCTCTTCCCCATTCTCTATCTATTTTTTTTCTTTTTTTTTCATTTCCCTCCCACTCATTTGCTTTTATCGATCGAAGCGAACGATAATCGATAAGAGAACGCAACCCAGAACGATTATTATCTTTTTTTTTTTTTTTATATTTGCACTTTTTTTTTTTTTCTTTTTTTCTTTTATTCACCTTCGTACCTGCCATGTACCTGCAAAATCCATTAGATCGATCGATTCATCGATCTTCTTATATTTCACGAACATCGAACGTAAATATATTTTATTTATACGTATCGTTCATTAATCAAACATCATGCATAATATTATTTATATATATATATATATATGTAACATAGTTTTTGTCGTTTGTCTCTCTCTCTCTCTTTCTATCTCTCTCTCTCCTCGTGATCGGATCTTTATACAGAAGCAGAATTAATAATAACGTTTAATTAATCGATGGATTTATTATTTCATCTTTGATGAACCTTTATCTGATTAAAAAATTAATTATTAAAAAATTTAATATTAAATAAAAATTTTCTTTTTAGAACGATAACGTGAAAAGAAATATTGTTCGGAAATAAAAAGTTACAAATTTCGATTTCGAACAGAAGATAGAATATAAAGGAGAGAAGGATCACGTTTTTTTTCTTTTTTCTTTTTTTCTTTTTTTTTTTTTTTTTTTTTTTAATTTCCATAGAGAGTTAACGATAAAGTTAATCACATTGCTCTAGATATTTTGAATCAATCTTTCAGCGACTGTTTTTTTTCTTTCCTTTTCTTCTTTTTAATTTCTTTCCCCTATTTACCTAACTCCCACCCATCCGATTTCCTTTTCGATAATAAAATCGTAAATGGGAGATAGAGCTTGTGTGTCGATCGATTCTTCATTAGAGCCAAAGGTCAGACAGAAAAGTAAAATAAGAGAAAAATTGCTATATATATGGTATGGAGATAAGGTAAATCCCTAAATTTGTGTCCTCGCTGTGATTCTCTTAAACCAGGGTCAACCTGATGTGGTCGAAGTCAATTAGTTTGCATTATGCATCGACTTAGTTCGAAACTGTGACTTCTCGATTTTTTATTGACCTCATCGATTTAATAAATCTCACGAGAAAATTTTTTCTAATTCTAAAATGAATACACAAGAACAAAAGTAATATATGTAATATGCATGTACATATCATGTATACAAAAAAATATAAATAAATAAAAAAAAAAAATATATATATATATATATATAAACTCTTGGTCGTTCCTATAAAAACGTAAAACAAATCGAAACAAATAAATCTAAGTACGTACGTGTATGTCAAGAAAAATTCATGACAAATTCATAATTCGAAACTTACACCCTTATGTATGTATATATATATATATATATATATATATATATATACCGAAGAATCGTGAATTTTCTTTTATCTTTTTCCTTTAATTATCTCAATGATATATTCGTAAGGAAAAAAAAAAAAAAAAAACAAAAAGGAAAAGAAAATACATTGCGAAAGAAGAAATCAAGCTAATCTCGTAAACGTAACCCAGACAATGGTTGCTGTTTGAAAAGTGGTACTACCAGTAAAAGAGGTTTCTTGATGGTGGTGGTGGTGGTTCTGGTTATGTTGAAGGTATTACTGGTAGTTGTGATAATGATGATGGTAGTAGTAGTATGATGGTTATAGTAGTGGTGATGTGGTGGTGGTAGTGACGAGAAGATAAACGAGACAAATGGCTGCCGCGAAACTTTTCTCTCTCTCTCTCTCTCTCTCTCTCTCTCTCTCTTACTCTCCCCATTCCCCTTTTCCATCCCTTTCGTTTCTTCTTATCGTTAGAGAAACGTTTCACTTTTAGACTCGTCTAGCTTTTTTCGATTACTCCCTGCAATCTCCAAGAAGAGAAACAGTAGACGACACAAAAGGGGTTGAAATTTTTTTTTTCCCTCGAAACGTTTTCACGCTTTCGTGTTTTTTCTTCTTTCAAAAGCGGGGCTACGATTCTTTTAGTCTCAAAAAAAAAAAAAAAAAAAGAAAAGAAGAAGAAGAAGAAGAGAGAAAAAGAGAAAAGAAAAAAAGCTCCCGGTTGGCAAGAAAAGTCGTTCTGTATTTTCTCGTTTAAGCTATTCCAGCACGAAAGAATTATAGAAAACGGCAGGTGCCGGCACGCTTGAGACCAGTTTGTTGGCGACGTTTCATAAACTTACTTGAAAAATATACCTTTTTGGTATGTTGAACGAGTAATTTTCTTTTCCTTTTCTTTCTTTTTTTTTTTTTTTTGTTCTTCTTTTAATTTCCTTCCTTCCTTCCTTCTTTCCTTTATTTCTTTCCTTCTTTATTTATTTCTTTATATCTTTCTTCCTTTCTCTCTTTCTTTCCTTAGTTATTTATTTTTACTATGTATATTAACAACGTTAATATACATAGATTTTACTTGAAGTATAATATGTTATATTAATTATTTCTTCGTAAGAGTATATGTATATATTTTTTTTTTCTTTTTTCTTTTTTTTTTTATGAGGGAGAGAGAGAGAGAGAGAGAGAGAGAGAGAGAGAGAGAGAGAATGAAAATGATCGTACAATTCGGCTTTCAATAGAATGGATATGGAACGAATCGATTTATTAGTATTCTGTCAAGGGAAATGCGTCATTCTGCTTTGTCATCCTATTGGTCCATTTAGATTTGATTGGACCGTCAAAATTAATGTTAACTTTCTATAAAGCCATGTAACTTTGATTTGGCACACGCTGATACGCATAAAAACAAATATATATATATATATATTTTTTTTTTATACATATGTTATAGAAGTAAAAAATAAGAAAAATATCTACATATGCATGTGTATATATATATATATATATTTTTTTTTTTTTTATTTGTTTCGTTTTGTTTGTTTTAGTATTATTTATTTTCATTTAAAAAATTTCCTTTCATTTTATTACGACAAACATAATTTTTATATGATATTTCATGATTTGTTCAAGATAAGTTATATTCGGTATAATATAGATTAAAACCTTTTATAATACATTTAATTCGTTATCGTTCGTAGTTTTAACGAAACTGTGTTAAGCGAAAATTCGATCCTATACGATGGATATTACGAATTTATTTAAGTCGTTCTATATCGAAACCTATATTATAAAAATATCGTTTAACGAGAGAGATACTTACAATTTTTACAAACTTTTATATCAAAAAATCGTGTTTTCAAATTACACGCGTTATAAGAGTATATTGAACGTAATTATAAATACTTTCAAAAGTTTCTATTCTAAAAGTTTCGCAATTAGTATGAATTTCTTCCTTCTTCTTTCTTTCTTTCTTTTTTTTTTTTTTTTTTGAACGAAAAAAAAGAAAAAGAATTTCGATTATAAAGAGTTAAACGACTCGCGTTCACATTTATCTTACTTCTAGTGGACTTCGATGATTCTTTCTCTCTCTCTCTCTCTCTCTCTCTCTCCCTCGGCCATCCCCTCCTCCTCCACACTTTTCTTCTTCTACCTTCTCTTTTATTCATTAATGAAATAATAGAATTTAATTAAAGAACAATTCGTGACATTTAAACGCAAACGTATCTTTTCTCTCTTACTTCACTTTTTTCTTTTTTTATTTTTCTCTTTATTTATTATTTATTTATTTTTTTTTCCTTTCCCTCTTCTTCTTTTTCCTTATGCTCTTTCATCAACGTCGCTCTTTTCCTTTTTGGTTTCACTTTTCTGGCTACCGTCCAATCTGCAAAGTCCACGATGCAGAACTTCTCTACGAAGCTTTGCAATTTTGTTCTTTACGTTATCCTACGATAATCACGTTGAAATTCTCATCGAATATACAATGCGGAACATCGAAAAAATTTACAACGAATGTTTATTCATATTTACGTAATAAATAATAATAATAATAATAATAATAATAATAATAATAATATTAATAGATAATAAATCGTAAATCGTTTCAATACTAATTCTAATCGTATATCATCGATCCATCCTGTTTTTCGATCGACCTTTGACATTACCTTTTAACGAATCTTTTTTTTTTTCTTTCCCCCGTTATTTTTCTCCTTCGAAATAAAATTTCGCAAATATAAACGAATATTAAAAGAAACGCAAACGAGCGCGATTTATTTTCGTAAAAATATATTTCGAATATTCAAATATATTACGTATGTACATGTTACGTATGCACATTTTCTTTTTTCTTTTTTTTTTTTTTTTTTTCTTTCTTTTTTTCAGGCCTTATATCAAAATTCTAGCTACGACGAGTACGAAGAACTTACAACATCGAGATTGTTGTATTTTTGAAGAAAAAAAAGAAAAAAAAGAAAAAAAAAAAAGTGTGGATCGTTTTTAAAAATTATCCTTTTCCAGGATAAAAATGAGATACGTTTGGAATAAGAATTCGATTAATCTTATTAAACGAATTAATTGACGAAATAAATTTTCGAATTCGATACATTTTTTCTTCTTTCTTTTTCTTTTTTTTTTTTTCATTTATTTCTTTCTTTCTTTCTTTTTTCATTTCGAGTTACAGTTTCAAAGGAAAATAATGAGAAAAAAAAAAAAGATAAAAAAATAAAAAAAGAAAAAAAGAAAAAGATAAAAAAAGAAAAAGAAAAAGATCGGTCGACCGTAGGCGTAAGTACGAAACGTACCTTTTACTGATCAACAGGTGTCATAGAAGACGATCTACGCGTAAATGAAGGGCAACGTAAAACGCGTTGACTTTTAATACGAAAGAGGATCAAAGCTTTTCTATCTTTTTTTTCTTTTTCTTTTTTTCCTTTTTTTCTTCTTTCTACTTGAACGTTTATTCCTTTCTATTTCCTTCTTTTTTTTTTTTCCTTTTTTTCTTTTTTCTCCTTACTCGAATTAGACGCGAAGTCGATAACAAGTAATTTTTACGTGTCTTCTTAGCCAAAAGAAAAAAACGAAAAAAAAAAAAGAAAAAAAAGAAATAAAAATAAAATAAAACGCAATTCGATTCGTTGCATATGATTTTAATAGCAAAGAGAAATTGTGTATTTTGTACGATTGAAAAAAAAAAAAAAAAGAAAAAAAAAATGAATGAAAGATCGTATCGTGACAAACGATACAGATAAAAAGAAGAACGAGCGATCGATACGTTAGAACGATAGTAAAAATCAATTTAATAATAATATCAAATATTTTATAATAATCATGAATATACTTACACGTATCCGCGAGTAATTGTGGAAGATATCTTTTCCAAAAGGCGCACTGTCTCGTTCTGATTCCGTAACCAACATCGGAATTGTTTGTATCGAGAGTGAGATACTCCTTCTTAACGGCAGTGTGAGTCGGCCAATGAGGAAGCGTCCACGAGGTCGAATCACCAATGTTTGGATCTCTGTAAAGAAAAAACAACAAAATATATTCAATGATTGGTTATCTCAATATTGCCTATTCCGTATCAGTGTATGTAATGTGTTTATAAACATAGGTATCTTATGATCTCTGAGTAATACAAAGAGAGTACAACAGACAGAGACAGAGAGAGAGAGAGAGAGAGAGAGAGAGAGAGAGAGAATCATCTTTAGAATATTACGTATAAACGTATTAATATATTTACCCGGATTTTGCAAAATTGGCCCAGTACTTCATCATCCTTTTAGAAAGTAAGATCTCCTCTTGCGTGTATCCTTTCGTAGAGTCTAATGGTTCCCCAAATATATAATTAATTTCGTCGGCATGCATGACTCCGGTCCATTTTGGCCAAGGATTGTTCGCTGATCTGAAGAAAAAGGAAAAAAGAAGAAAGAGAGAGAGAGAGAGAGAGAGAGAGAGAGAGAGAGAGAGAGAGAGAGAGAGAGAGGGAGGGAGGGAGGGAGGAGAAAAAAAAGAAACAGAAGAAGAAATAAAGAAAAAGAGTGAGTGGTACAACGATAAAAGAAAATAAAATCACGAGAATTTTTCAATAGTGAAGACATTGGAAAATTCGATGAAAACATTATCATCTCTATCATTTATAAAGTTATATACGTATATATTTATATTAGAAAAATATTAATCTTAACTATAGCAATATATTTAA